>NC_069500.1:1147645584-1147815584 GCF_027579735.1 Bombina bombina | reverse complement strand
CACCTTTTGGTCTAAACGAAAGGATTGAATATGCATCTTTTTTAAAATAAAATTAAAGGTTCACATAATGACTTACAAATCTGGAGATCCAGATCTCCATTCCTTTTGTAAATAGATAAAACTTAAATGAGTGTGTTCTCTTCAGAAGCTGCAACACTATCAGTTATGTCTAGGAAATTTTATTAATTATAATTTCTATTTTCTCTTGAGCTTGTTTCAAAGCTATGGGTCCTTTATGTCAAAGTTTACCTCCACAGTAATCTCTGTAACTATTTTAAAAGTTATAAGATTATTCCAGATTTGTAGAATTCAAATAAATTAGGGATTTATGTAATGTCCATTTGTCCAGATATAGATAACCAATGAAATAAAGTTTGATTGAGCTGCAACGTGCATTAGATTTTTTCGCATGCAATCAATGTTTCTTGTAAGTAAGTTGCTAAACAAAAAATGTTTCTTCACAGTAGGCTAAATTGTATCGCTTTATGTGTTGGTAGCCATTGAATTAATTTTTAAGATAGGCATGATAGTTCTGTCTAAGGAATTTTAAAGGGTTGTGTATAAATAGCTATTTTGATTGGCTAAAATAAAACCTTCCATTTCAATGGTGTTGCAATAAAAGCCGAAAATTAGAGGTGATTGACAGTCCTGACGAGGCCCCTGTTTCGCTCAGCATTATGGGGCGAAACGCGCGTCGACCTTTCTAAAAAGCAGCTATCATTGCACCTGTGAAACAAGCAGTTGGCCTGAGCCTGCCCGGGAAATTCAAATCCTAACTGAAGAAGCAAGCCTGGATCTTGCAGTAATCAAGTGGTTCCTATAAACCGCCTGGATACGGTTTATGCACAGAGGCAAAGAATTAATCTGCAAGTTTGTGTCCCCAGTGAGCAGGGAGACGCGGTTGTGAGAGGTGAGACAAGGATGTCGGAGGCTCATGTCCCGGTCTGGTTGCTATTAGACCTGTGACTTTGTTTTCTCGGATGTTGCTGCGATATTCACACACAGGTCTATTTCATTATTTCTGTTTTTCACCACTGAGATATGATTTATCTGCTATCAAGCTGTACAAGTCTCCAGTTTTAGTTAACATTAGAGGACGCTTTTACCTCGGTTAACATAAATCACTGAACATATGTTCGCAAAATGGTTCATTCAGTTGGATTACAAAGTTGATACATATTGTTACTAATTGAAACATCTGATTTCCTCTATCAAGGACTTATATGGTCTGTAAAAAGGACTTTATTTTAACTTCATCTTAGAGGAATCTTTATGAATGTTTACTCAAGTACAATTGTCAGTTGGAAATTTATAAATTGTGTGTTTCCAACCTTTGCTTGCTGCATATGTTTGTATACATCTGTGATGACTTATCAACATGTTTGATATGCTTTATTTATAATCCACTGCAGTGGTGTATTCTAGAGATAATAAGTAATTTCTAGCTGTTTATTTTGTGGTAGCAATTTTTTGCAATAAACTGTTTGCATGTGTTTAAGTCTGTGCATGTGCAGTTCATTTTTTGGATTCTATGCTGTTCTGCAGTCTTACATATCTAAGAAATTGGATTAAATGGGTTATAAAATTGAGTGCTGAAATCCCCTACTTTAGCTATGGTATCTCATATAGCTCTACCATTTTCTCTTAAAGTACTGGATTAAAGATATATATATATATATATATATATATATATATATATATATATATATATATAGTAGAAAAATGATTCAAAGCACTCTCTGGACTTTTGATAATAAAGGCAAATTTAATTGTGATAGTTACTATCACAATTAAATTTGCCTTTATTATCAAAAGTCCAGAGAGTGCTTTGAATCATTTTTCTACTACATACTCCTGAGAGCACCCTGGCAGTTGTGGAGAGTTGGTGAGAGTGCAGATACTGAACTTTTCTATATTATATATATATATATATATATATATATATATATATATATATATATATATATATATATATATATGAAGCAGGCACTCACCGGAATTTAAACAAAGGATATCTTTTAATCCCATAAGGTGTGACGTTTCGGAGTACATAGCCGGAAATAAACCCGATCGAGTACGATTGGGTTGATTGACACCCCCTGCTGGCTGCCGATTGGCCACGTATTGCTCGCCGTATTCAGCGATGTCTGTCGGACCTGATCTGCACTGTCGGATCAGGTCCGACAGACATTGATAAATAGAGGCCATAGTGTTAGCATAAGAGCAACCTTGTTTTTATCTAATTAGCCACGTTGTTTAGTTTAAATTTGTTTGACTGGTTACTAAGGCTATGGCTGACGCCCCTAGTGACTCATGCTATGCGCCTGATGCTTCCAGCTGATTCAAATCACTTGATTATGATTAGTAGGTGGTTTTAGGTTCACACATGTGTATTTATAGAGGTTGCTGTTATTTACTTTCTTGTTATGTCTGAAGAAGGAGGTAATACTCCGGAACGTCACACCTATAAACAAACATAAATACAGAGACTTGCATTATTGTTCTCACTGCTACATACCTATGCTACTTTTAATACCATCTACATACATCTGCTCTTTTATCCTGCCTCTTCTACATTAAACTAAAATAACACGTTTAAAATGAATCCTAAACAATGTGTTCCTAACACTTTAAACTACATATTAAGCTACAGGCATTCAATAAAATTCAGGGACACTAAACACGAAGAGCTTGATAAATAGGCCCCTAAGGGCTAGATTACAAGTAAGGCGCAAACTGTTTTGCACATACGATATTTTCTTTTTGCACACCTTTTTTAATTGCACTGATATTACAAGTTGAGAGAAATTGTAATTACGCAAGCGCAATTGCTATTTACGTTTCAATCCTTACCGCAATCTCAGAGCTGTGGTTAACTGTTTTCTGAAACAAAAAAGTTGCACAAAACACAATGAAAATGCATCACAAAGTACAATAACTCTCATATTAACACTGTCTAATTTATTTTTATTTTTTTAATATTGCACAAAAAAGTTATAAGAGCACAAAGATATGAGATCTCGGGTGTTAGAAAAAAAAAGCTGTCAAATACTTTAACATAGAGCTACATACACATACATTGCTAAAGATATATATGTATGTATGTATGTTTGTATGCATATATATACTGTGTGTATATATATATATATATATATATATATATATATATATATATGTAGTTCTGGGTTCCAAGCACTCACTGTACTGGTGAATTGCCTGGGTGCTCTCTATGGTAGATAGGTAGAAACTTCAAAGAAAGAAGAGGCACTCACAGGACTTAATAAACATTGGTTTTATAAGTATTTCATCAACAAAGGTTCAGTCAACGTTCAGCTGTGAAAATACCATACACATAGTGACTACGATACAGTCTTGAAAAAGGTCCCTGTGAGGACCGAAAGGTTGACTGAACCTTTGTTGATGAAAAACTAATAAAACCAATGTTTATTAAGTCCTGTGAGTGCCTCTTCTTTCTTTGAAGTTTCTACCTATCTACCATAGAGAGCACCCAGGCAATTCACCAGTACAGTGAGTGCTTGGAACCCAGAACTACATATATATATATATATATATATATATATATATATATACACAGTATATATATGCATACAAACATACATACATACATATATATCTTTAGCAATGTATGTGTATGTAGCTCTATGTTAAAGTATTTGACAGCTTTTTTTTTCTAACACCTGAGATCTCATATCTTTGTGCTCTTATAACTTTTTTGTGCAATATTAAAAAAATAAAAATAAATTAGGTGTTAATATGAGAGTAACTATATATATACCTAAAATATGTGTACACGTGTATTTATGTATTTATATGTGTATATACGTATTGACAGACATATATACACATAAATATACTGTATATGTACAAACATATAGGGGCCTAGTTATCAAGCTGTCAACCTCAAATACGCTGGAATTCCACAGCGTATTTGTGGCGAGGCTGATTCGCCTTAGTTATCAAGCCCTAGATACCGTCAAAAGTAGAATTTTGTGACGTAAGCTTCGATCCGCCGGACTCAGTCCGACACAAGTGCGGCACAATCTGACTACTTTTGCTAGTTATCAAAAAAATAGCAGGTACGCTCGGCACTTTTCCGGCCCAGCGTACCTGATCGGAACAGCCAATAGAATGCGAGCTCAATCAGATTGGCTGATTGGATCAGCCAATCGGATTGAACTTCAATCTGATTGGCTGATTCAATCAGCCAATCAGATTTTGCCTACCTTAATTCCGATTGGACTTCTTTAGGAGCTTGCCAATGTACGTTTCACCCATTGTTGCTCCATTCATATTGGGGCTTCCTTAATATGTAGAGCTTCCTTTATATGTAGAGCGGTTTTTAAAAAAACTTTTTTTGCTAAAATACGCCCCCATGACGTAATGAATGGAGGTGGGGTTTAGGGTACTAAAAGAAGCACCTGTACCTGAGTAATTTAGCCCTGAGGAAGCTCCGATATGTTTGGAGCAACAAGGGGTGAAACGTACGTTGGCAAGCTCCTAAAGAAGTCACACTAACTGACCCTAAAAAGCAGTCCCCAAGTAAGATTGCACTATTTCAGCAAGCACCGCGATCAAGCAGTATCAGTTTACCTGCATGAGTCGGTTTCTGATTGGAAGCAACATACAGCTGACAACCTCTGAGTTAGTAAAGGCAAAGGAGGAGTGAGCAGCTATTCACATGTGTCCTGGAAGTATCCCTGAAAAATAAGGAGGAAAGACACCACTAATCGGAAATAAAAAGCGAAAAGCTGACCGGAGAAAAAGTGGAAGTCTGAAATTTACCCCGGATGCAGTGCACGGCCTGGTTCTGTGCATACCTGTTTCCAATAAGTTGCCTCGGATGAGATACAGCCCAGGAGAGGCGAGGAGACGCTGAGTCAAGCGTGGCTGTTTTTGCATCGAGAGGTGTGGAACAAACAGAAAAGATATACTGAGACACGATTCTACAAAAGGTTTGATAACAGTGATCCTTTACTTTTGAGCATGAAAGCCCATATCGGTAGTAAGAGCAATACCGAATAACGGATTCTGCCGTGGAAATGGTAAAGTGAACTTAAACCTTTTTTCTCTTAGCTCTGTTGAACTGGTGCATAATAACAATGGTGCAACATTACTATATGGAACTATGACTATGCTAGCACGGTCTTACTATGCATAATTTGTCTTGAAGTTACATATTATTTATAAAGGGGACTGTTTAAAAGTTGCAACAATTCTATCGCTATATATGTTGCTATACTGTTATAATCTCTTGGATGATATTATATCTGTAGTGTTTAGCGCTGCATTGATGTGATTTTATTTGGTTGTTTATATCTATATACCAAATTACTAATAGATTATATTTAGACAAGACTGGCCAGTCATGTGTGATTTTTTGCATCTTTTATAATGTGTGTCTATGATGTGTAGGTATTCTGCCCATGGATAGGGCTGGAGTCCGCTATTTTTAGATTTTGATTCTGTAATAAATTTATATAAGACTATTCTCTAAAAGAGTGCTGCAATCCCTTTTCTTTATACTTAATTTGTCGAAATTTTGTATACCCCATCTATCTTTTTCATTTCTTAATATTAATACTATAGGGTCTGCACCATAAGATGTGACTACATCTAAATAAAATAGCACTTTTTCACCAAAAGTGCTGAAAAGTTATCTCTCCCCTAAACAATATTTTGTATATATATATATATATATATATATATATATATATATATATATATATATATATGTGTGTGTGGGTGTGTATGTATGTGTGTGTATGTGTGGGTGGGTGTGTGCATTAGAGATCTTTTCCATTAAGTAGATGAAAACTTGATAAAACATATATATGCAAAATTCACATTTAATAAATATTTTAACTATGTATTTACTGTAAATATTTCACATATGGTTTTGTTTCAACAATGTAAAAATGCGATTGTGTTTGCGTGATCTCGGGGGTTAGTTTTTTTTCAACTTTTTATTCTCCATTGATTTCTATGGGGGAATACCTGCAAGCACATTTGAAAAGCGAAGTTAGTATTTTCGCGTTATGTTTTTTTTGGAACTCGTTTTTTTTTATGTGAAGAACATTAGAATGTGAAATATTAATAATTCATGTCGAGTTAGCCGATAAGTATTTTTCTTGTGGGCTCTCCATTAAAGTCTATGGGGAGAGCAATTCAGCGTGGTCACGATATCCAGAGTCCTGAAGTTTTACTTTTAACTTGTAATACACGTGCTAACCCACAAGCGCAATATATTTACTTCTGGTTGTGTTAATGCTCAAGCTAACGTGCTAAATAACGGTTCACTTGTCATCTGGCTCTTAAAATCTCCATAAGTATGCTTATCTTGTTGAGCACCTCTTGTGGAAAGAATGGTGTCCAGCCAGGCTCTGCATTTTGATTCATTTGCAATTCACTTCCATTAAACTAATTTACTTTTTTCCTCAGGCTGCCTTATTATCCCATGTCACTGAAGTTTTAGGGCTAAAAATAAAAAAAAATAACAACCATACACATATGAAGGTAACCTCTCCCTGCATCAAATAATATATATAGACCCCTTATTTCAAAAAGGCAGTCCTCTTTCAAATGAGTGGTGTGCTGTTCTTTACTGGAATTTTGGATCACTCTTCTTTTGCCAACTGCTCCAAGTCTCTTAGATTGGAAAGGTTCCTTTTCCCAACTGCTGTTTTGAGATCTCTTCACAGGTGCTTTATGTGACTTAGATATAAGGGTCTATTTATGTAGGTGTGGACAGACATGATCCGCTATAGCGAATCATATCCTCCGCACATCGATAAATGCTGACAGCATACACTGTTGGCATTTATCATTGCACCAGCAGTTCTGGTGAACTGCTGGTGCAATACCGCCCCCTGCAGATTCGCAGCCAATCAGATGCTAGCAAGGGTGTCAATCAACCCGATCGTATTTGATCGGACTGATTGCTGTCCGCCACTGCAGAGGTGACGAACAAGTTAAGACCGTTTAGGAACGCTGTTTCTTAACTTCCGCTTCAGTCGGAACAGAAGCGGAGAGGGTCAGAATCAGCATCCGCTGCTTCATAAATAGACCCCATGGACTTATTGCTGGCCAGTTCTCCAGCACTTTGTCTTAAACCATTTCTGGGTGCTTTTTGACGTGTGCTGTGGGTCATTGTCCTGCTGTAAGACCCATAACCTCTGACAGAGACCTAACTTTCTGACACTGGGCCCTACATTGCACCACAGAATTCTTTGGTTAGCGCCACGGAATCTGTTGGCGCTCTACAAATACCTGATAATAATAAATTTGGTAGTCTTCAGATTTCATAATGTCATGCACACAGTCAAGACATCCAGTGCCTGAAGCAGCAAAATAATCTGAAAACATCAGTGAACCTCCACCATGTTTGACTGTAAGGACTGTATTCTTTTCTTTAAAAGCCTCATTTCTGGGGGCGCGGAGCCTATAGCTGAAGCGGCAGGATGCATCTGAGAGGAGCTCCTGACTTTGATCGCTTTTAATAGCTACTAACTACAGATATCCTTCAAAAATTGAGTAATTTTATACTGGATAATAACCTGAAGAGGATTGAAGATCAGATCCATATCAAGATCGCTGACCGCCTATGCTCTTCAGCTGAGTTGTGTAGTGATCGCCATTGCTTGCAAGGCCTATCATCTGCGTGACCAGGGCTGCCGCATTATAACCTCCCCCAGGAAACTGGGTTACTAGGCAGATACCTAACGCTGCCCCAAAAATCTCTAAGAAGGGGTGATATTACTGGACCTACATATAAGTAAAGTCGAACAGTCCAAATGGAGCCTAACGCCAACTTGATACTGGGAGCTGTGACTAACCTGCTCAATGAGCACTACGAAAAGCTGCTGCATGTGTGGTCTGCCGAATGGCATAGTCTCCGTACACTCACACGTCAAATTGGTAATCGGAGCACTATAGCCAAAGAATCAGCTGAGAAGGACAGCGGAGGAGATGTAACTCAAGTGGCAGAATTTAAAATGCAGCACAGCCATCAACAGCCTATCTCCAGCGTGGTCGAGAAAGCCCGGCACAGTGTACCACCACAAGAGGATTTCCACATTAAGCACCGGGAAGCTCACCAATGCTACCAGAGTCATACGACTCCTAAAGTTACAGCCTCAATAGCAGTGCTCGGGAGATCGCCTGTAATGACTCAGCAGCCAGCATGGGTGGAAGTGGCAGGTCACCCGACGCGAAAAGAAACATCATACTGTGATCCGGTGGCGACCGGTGCTCTTCAACTTAATGAAGTGTCCTTGCTGGCCTGTAAAGGGGTGACTATGAGAACATATACCTACCAGTCCTCAGAGAGCCAGATGCAAATGGGAGAGTGTATCCGATGCCTCCCTCTCCTCCAGTACTTGGGCCATAGTTCATGTTATGAGCTGAGGCCGGGGAGCTCTATGGTCCCGGCCCACATTGTGGATGCCTATGATGTCAGGAGGTCCACTTGTTTCTCAGGCTCAGTAGAGAAGAAGCTGTGCAACCTAATCCTTTTTTGCCTACCAAGAAATGGGGAGCCTGTAGCGAACCTTACAGCGTTCTGGGCGGAGATCCGATCTGGTGCACGGAGACCATGCCTTGCCCTGTCTCTGAGAGAAAGCACTGATAGAACTAGTCTTATGTGGCGCTCCGGCATAGGATGATGTTGTATGGCTCATGTGCACAACAGAGATACGTGGACTATGCAAGTGAAGTGTCTTAGTATCTCTTGAGCTGCATGCAGATGAACGCTTGAACTGCTCCGTTATAACTATCCCGCTATGGGAACTTTCTACCTTACAGTTGCGCTCAATTCTCTGGTATAACATTAACACTCAGGAACTCTAATGGCGGCTCCAAAGCCTGAATTTTGAGGGACTGTAACTGTTTGGACACTTCAACCAGTTTTAAGTTAGTTTAAGTAATTATGGCTATCTTCATATATATACATATTCCCCCCCCCCCCTCTGCATACAATAGCAGTTTATTTGGCTTGCTGTTTTGTTTCTCCACATTGTTTTCGCAGCTCCTATGATGCTTTTACTTTTTCCTGAAAATCTATATATTGCCTCGTATTCATTCATCACAGAGACCAGTTGATAAATATCACCTAGGTGTTTGAGTGGTTAAAAATGTACTTTACAGGATTATGCATGAATATTTTGTTCACTTGTGTTTAATGGCACTACTGGAGACTACAGTAAATAATTTTCTATCCCTATATGCCCAAGGTTTACAGCTCGTATAGCCAATACCATTTTTCTCTAGGGTAAACATAACCATGGGCACGTAGTTATGGAGAAGGCGATATCCTTATATATATGACCATTAGTGCTAGCTATAGGCAATTTAGAGACACCAGAGGCTCCTCAAAACTCTTTACATACATATTTAAATTGACCTCTTAGCTTGATGTTAGTTTTCTTAACTGTGTAGCCATTCTAAGTTTGTACTCCTTATTTATATATCTCATTCCCCCAATGCTATGTGTAATGACTGGAGTAATGAGACAACACTTCTTTAAAAGGCTATCCATAAACTCCCTGCAGTGGATTTTAAAATGCATATATAGCACTATGAGCTGATATCCTAATTTACAAGACCCTGGATATTGCATAAAAGAAATGACCCTGATGTGCCACCCGCAGGCTGAACTCCAGCAGTATACAGGCTGGCTCATAGCGACGCCCAAGTTCATTAGGTGATGTCTATACTTGCCACCTCTCTGCTAATATATCAATACTCCTTTATCTCCTAAAACTATCATTAACATTACTATTGCATGCATTCCTGTGTAACTTAAACTGACCATTTTATGTGTTTGATATGTGCGTTATATGTGTTTATGCTTGGTTTTATATAGGCCCAAAAGTGGTCTTATATGCCCTACCTTCTGTTGCTTAGTCTTATAAGTAATCAGGGGTCCAAGAGTGGCCCACCTAGTTTCAAACAGAAGGTCTATTTGAAAAAAAAAAAAAAAAGAAGTTTCGGATATTATTGTATGCCATATTCTTGATTGCTATAAATCTAGATTTATTTGTACCAGTCTATATCTATGATACAGGTATATAATATTATTTTTTAGTTCTCATTTATACTGGAACATAAGTATGAAACTTGTAATCAATCTAACCATCTCCTTTATGTTTTTTATTTTAATTATGTATGTTTAAAAAACCTCAATAAAAATTTAAATAAAAAAAAAAAAAAAAAAAAAAAAAGCCTCATTTCTTTTTCTGAAAACAGTAGAATGATGGGCTTTACCAAAAAGCTGTAATTTTGTTTCGTCTGTCCACAGCACAGTTTTCCAAAAGGATTTTGGCTTCCTCAGGTAAGTTTTGGCAAACTCCAATCTGACTTTTTTATGTTTCTGTGTTAGCATTGGGGTCCTCCTGGGTCTCCTACCATAGCATCCCTTTTCATTCAGATGTCGACGTATAGTGTGAGCTAACGCATTTGTACCCTGTGCCTGAAGGTCAGCTTGAATTTGTCTGGAAGTCGATCAAGGTTCTCTATCCACCATTCGAACCATCCTTTGTTGCAATCTTTGATCAATTTTTCTCTTTCGTCCACGTCTAGGGAGATTGGCTACAGTGCCATGGGCTGTAAACTTCTTGACAATCTTGCACACAATGGACACAGGAACATTAAGATCTCTGGAGATGAACTTATAACCTTGAGATTGCCATGCTTTTCCACAATTTTTCTTCTCAAATCCTCAGATAATTCTTTCTCTGGCCACAGAGACACACAACAGAAAGGTTGAGTCAATTTTTCACCATTTTACCTGATTGCCAGTGTGATTTCTATATTGTCATCACCTGTTAATTGGTACAGGTTAGTTTAAATACAATTTACAGGAGCATCATAAACTTGGAATGCAATTTTTTTTTCCAATTTTGAGATGGTGCCAATAATTTTGTCCAGTCCATTTTTGGAGTTTTGCGTGGAATGTGTCAGATTTGGCTTTTTTTTCTCCACTGTTTTATGTCATACCAATACAAACAAAAGAAATAATCATGAGAATGCTTAAACATTTGTAATTGCAAAAGATTTCTGGGCGAAGTGTTGCATTATCTGATAGAAATGTAGGGGTGCCAATATTTTTGTCCATGGCTGTATGTGCTGAACTTACAGTAGCTGTTTCAGCACATATGGAGTGTCAGCCTATTAGAATATAAATGCATGTAAATATATATTTATATTTAGTTACAGACTGGAGATCAGAAATGTATCTGTGCTTGTTTAAAAATCTAAACCACCTTAAAGGATATCAAGAGGACAGGTCTTCTAGTTTTTTTCTACTGCCCATGTGTGATAAATGATGCGCTATGTTTGCCATATATACTCTACATGACTCGTTAACGTCCTATTGTTTCTGGGACAAAGAGAAATCAGTGAGAAGAAAAAGCATACAAATATCACAATTTGACAAAACAAAGCTGCAGTATTCTTTGCAATCCACTTGCTAAATATGAAGTTGCAGTTTTATTCAGCTCCCAATTTGTGTTTAATCCACATTCTTTTTCTGTTTACTGCTCTATGTATCTCAGCTGACTAGCAACTGAAATACAATTTGCTTTTTTTTATTAGTTCACTTTTCAACACACTGCACTGAATCACATTAGAAACTGGCTTCAAACTTTACAAAACCCAACACATACAACATAATTCAGCGATCTAATGCTATTTTAGGACCCACCCATTTGTTATTGCTCTTGAGCACTAACTGTACTCAAGGTTAAAAAAAAATAGCACAGTTAAGCTTTGGTATTACAAGTTGAAAGTAAAGACTCAAATGAGCTAACTTCAGGACTTATTCAGGACTCAGATATCGCAACCGCACTAAGGGGTAGATTTACCAAGCAGCAGAAGCTGCAATCTACCCCGAAGTTTCTGCTGCTCCTTAACTCATCTGCTACCTCTGAGGTGGCGGACAGCAATCATCCCAATCAGATACGATCGGCATGATGATTGACACCCCCTGCTAGCAGACGCGAATGTGCAGGGGGCGGCATTGCGCAAGCATTTCACCAGAAATGCTTGTGCAATGTTAAATGACGAAAACTTATGCTGTCAGCATTTAGCAATGTCGGATGGACATGATTCGCCACATCGAATCATGTCCGCCCGCCGCTTGATAATTCATCCCCTAACAATCTTTCCCCATAAACTTCTATGGGGCGCATTAAAGAAAACATTTTCCTTTTATCTCTTGTGCGCTAACCTGACACTGTGCTAGACCACCTCCACTAAAGTCAAAGGTGTATAAGGAATATTTTAAATTCCATTCACCTAGATTACGAGTTTTGCACTTAAACAGGGTTGCGAAACTAACGCCAAAAAAGTTGCGTTATTTCCCTCTCCATAGTGATGCTATTACAATCTACTGAAAAGCCTCCTTGTGCGTGCGACATGGTAGCGTTAAGCTCCATACCGCACAAAAGCCAAGGGCTGTTTTGACGTGCTTGGGCACGCTTTCCCCCATTGACATTAATGGGGAGAGAGTGTTAGAAAAAAAACACCTGAAGTGCGGAATGAAAAAATCTTCGTAACCCAGCCATATTGATGTCTATGGGGAAAAAAAGTTACGTTTAAACCTAACACCCTAACATAAATCCCAAGTCTAAACACCCCTAATCTGCCACCCCGACACCTAAATAAAGTTATTAACCCCTAATATGCCGCTCCCAACATCACCAACACTAATAAAAACTATTAACCCCTAATCCGCCGCTCCCCAACATCGCTGACACTATAATAAAGTTATTAACCCCAATTTTGCCGCTCCCCGACATCACTGCCACTATAATAAAGCTGTTAACCCCTAATCCGCTGCTCCCCAACATCACCAACACTATAATAAAGCTATTAACCCCTAAACCTCCGGCTTCCCACATCTCCGCAAATAAATAAACCTATTAACCACCAAACCGCCAGCCCCCCACATCGCAAAACACTAAATTAAACTATTAACCCCTAAACCTAAACCCCCCAAACTTTAAATTAAAATTACAATACAACTATCTTTAAATAAATAAAAAAATTACCTGTGAAATAAAAATAAACCTACCATTAAACTATAAATTAACCTAACATTACTATTCTAATAAAATAAAAAATACTACCAATTAAAAAATCTAAATTACAAATTTTAAAAACCTAACACTACGAGAAAAATTAAAAAATCTAAAATTACAAAAATAATAAACACTAAATTACGAAAAATAAAAAACACTAACTTAAACAGCTCTTTTACTTGTAAAAAATACAAAGTCCCCAAACAGTAAAACCTACCACCGAACCAACTCCCCAAAATAGAAAAACTTACTCAAAAAAAAAACCTAAGCTACCCATTGCCCCTAAAGTGTAATTTTTATGGGCATTGCCCTTAAAAGGGCATTCAGCTCTTTTTCATTGCCATTAAAAGGGTATTTAGCTCTTTTTTAAATTGCCCAAACCCTAATCTGAAAAAAAACACCTCAAAAAATAAAAAGAATATCTAATACTAAATCCAGAATATCTACTCACAGTTACCGAAGTCCGGACATCCATCTCCCTCCAGGCGGCGAGAAGTCTTCATCCAGGCGGCGACATCTTCATCCATCGTGGGGCATCTTTTATCTTCATCCCGGCGGCGCAGAGCATCGAGGACATCCAGCGCGGAGTGTCCACTTCATACGGTCCCTGACGTACAATGAAGCTTCAATGCAAGGTAGCCATTTTAAAATGGCGTACCTTGCATTCCTATTGGCTGATTTCATTCTTCAAATTCAAATCAGCCAATAGGATGAGAGCTACTGAAATCCTATTGGCTGTTCAAATTGGTTGTTTTTAACATGCTTGTATTACACATTTGTATTAACAAAAATACTCTCTCTATACACTCAAACTAAATAACAACTTATTATATTAATTTAAAAGAGATAATGTCCTTTTCAAAAAATTATAAACCTTCACAATAATGTATCCTTTCAAAAATTGTGCCCCTTCCCAAAAATTGCAAACCGTCACAATAGTATATGACCTTCACAAAACTGTGCTGCTTCTAAAAAATGCAAACCTTCTCAATAATATGCCCTTCACAAAACTGTGCACCTTCTAAAAATTGTAAACCTTCACAATAATGTACCCTTCACAAAATTGTGCTGCATCACAAAAATGTAAACCTTTCACACAATTGTGCCCCTTCAAAAATTGAAAACTTTAATAATAATATGCCCTTCACACAAATGTGTTCTTTTAAAAAATTGCAAACCTTTACAGTAATGTGCCCTTTACAAAATTGTGCCCGTTAAAAAATATTTAACCCTTCACAAAACTGTGCCCCTTCAAAAATTTGCAACAATAATGTGCACCTTCAAAAAAATTGCAAAACTTAACAATAATGTGATCCTCACAAAATTGTGCCCACTTTACAATGTGTTCTTCACAATACTGAGCACCTTTAAAAAAATAACAAACCTTCAAAATATTATGCCTTCAGAAAAGGGTGCCCTTCGCGATAACGTACCTTTCAGAAAGATTATGGTCCTTTACAATAATTTGCCACTAGAAACAAAATATACCAGTTTACCAAAATGTACCCCATACGATTGTCACACTTCCAAAAATAAGTAAATGAGTAAATAAATCACCATAGAGATCCCTAAGTGGTCCCCCATAGCGCTCCCTCAGTGGTATCACACAGCCCTCCATAAGGTCCCCAAATAGTTCTCACGAAATGGCCCCCACACAGCCCTCTCAAAGAGGCCCCCACAAAACTGCCCTCACAAAGCGGCTGGCCCCCACACCCCTTACAAAGCAGCCCCACAGTCCTTACAAAGTGGCCTCCACAGCCCACACAAAGCATCCCAAAAGCAATCACACAGCAATTAGTGCTCCGAAAATCAGATTTCTGGTTCATTTTTAAAATGTGCCCCAATTGCCCACAAAATGTAAGGTTCCTTATTAAAATAAAACAATTGTAGCATCTTCAATTTAATTTTAACAACTGCACAAATCAGTTTTTAGTGGTTAATTTGAGGGGATGTGGGGATATTAGAAAATAACAGCACTGAAAAGTACCTTTACATTGCAGTCTATGGGAAACTGTGTGTTCTCTATAAATATATATGAATATGCTTATATACATATATTTATAAAACAACCTAAAGCTGCGCTAACTGAAATGACAATAATAGACTCAAACAAAAAAAAAATGATACTTATTTTTAACAGGTGAAAAATAGTAAATGAATTGCTCCAATGAATGGGAATAAATAAAACAAATCTAAAATAATAATAGGGATATTTCGATCTTGAGTATATTTAAAACACTATAATAAACTAGGTGGTCCTGCTGTACATGGACCCCTTCTTCACTTATTATACTAAAATATCACGGCCATAAAGATCCAATAAATAAAAACCCACTAACAGCTACTTACATTCGTGGCTCTCAGAGTATAGGTATAATACTTATGTTTGCTGCCTTCTAATGGATAGCCCTCCCGTTGTAGTGAATCGATGGTGCTGCTTCCACTTTCACTGAGCACTAAGGAGTGCTCAGACAATGATACACTGGAATAAAAGAACAGAAGAGCGCATCCACAACTCAAGGTAAAAAGTATAACATCTTTAATACGAGCACATAATCGATTGCACGTACAAGAAGTTAAAATTTTATTCGCCTTAGTTACAATCAACAAGTTTGCGGATCCGGGTGGCTGTTTCAAAACCTCCCAGCACCGTTGTTTCTTTATTTGTCAAATCTATGTCCTCCGCTCAAGGCAAGTATAATAAAAATCAGTTTCCTTTTCAGAAATAACAGATCGTCCTTGTCTAGGCGTTTCATCCGGCTTCTGCAGAGTTTCTCAAGACACTGGATATGGCTGATACACAGTGGCGGGATCCCCTTCCTTAAATACTGTTGTTGACATCCGTCTTTGTTTTCAGTATGGTAGTAGTTAATTGTGATCAGTCTTAGTAGCAGGTATTTAGCTATGCCAACCATCCTCTATTTCATACTGATATCATAACGCTATACATTATTACGTTGATTTATAAATAAAAATTAATGAATGAATTAATTAATTATACATAAAAAATTCAACTAATGCATTCCTAAGTAAAATTTTGAAAAATGTACAAATAATTCTCTAATGGACATACATAAATATTTAACAATAACCTATTCAACATACTAATTTAAAAAGCTAATATATCAAAAAAAACTACCATCTCATAGCTCATGTTATGTGAGCCCAATTAATTAATAATTCTACATATATATGTATATAACTAAGTTCACTGTTGCATATACATCACATCGATCTATTTGGCATTCACTCCTTATTATGGAAACAGCTATACTAAACAGGAGTTAGGAGTTATTAACTAATGGAGACATACATTTTTTCATATTTCCTGACTATTAAACAGTTCTCTAATTTTATTCCACTAGGTCCCTACTTGGCACGCCCTCATACCTCTAACTATTCTCATTACTTATGTTAATCTATATTGCCCTAAACAAGAACAAGCAAATATTATGAGAATGGGTGGAATGATTTTAACCCCTCTTTCTGCTACTTGGACCTATGACCATGACATGTGGGATAAAAAATGGATTCTACTAAATAATGAATGCTTGTAAGTCCAGGTCAATATTAAGGCCTTTAGGGGTGAGGCTCTCCAATTCCTGGATCCACCTAGTCTCCCTCTGTCTCAGGTTGATTAACCTCTTATGTGGATTTGCACCTGGTGGTACAACTTCCAGTATACAAATACGGAGACTTCTAGGGTCCTGTCTGTGGTGTGTCCTAAAGTGTTCAGACACACTATGGCCTCTAGTTATCAAGCCGTCAACCTCAAATACGATGGAATTCCACAGCGTATTTGTGGCGAGGCTGATTCGCCTTAGTTATCAAGCCCTGCTGCCCGGCAAAAGTAGAATTTTGTGACGTAAGCTTCGATCTGCCGGGCAAAGTCCGACACAGATCGATTCTTATGTCACTCCAGATGTTCCGCACACAAGTTCGGCACAATCTGACTACTTTTGCTAGTTATCAAAAAAACTAGCAGGTACGCTCGGCACTTTTCCGGCCCAGCGTACCTGGTTTTCAATCCCTGGAGGCGGCGGATCCCATAGAAATCAATGGGAGTCTGACCATAGCGAAAGTTCATGTTCGCTGCTGCCCGATATCCCATTGATTCCTATGGGAGCTGTCTACACCTAACACCCTAACATGTACCCCGAGTCTAAACACCCCTAATCTTTCCCCCCCTACACCGCCGCAACTAAATACATTTATTACCCCCTAAACCGCCGCTCCCGGACTCCGCCGCCACTATAATAAATATGTTAACCCCTAAAGCGCCGCTCCCTGACCCCGCTGCCACTATAATAAATATGTTAACCCCTAAACCGCTGCTCCCGGACCCCGCCGCCACCTACATAATACCTATTAACCCCTATCCTGCCCCCCCTATACTGCCACCACTATAATAAATTTATTAACCCCTATCCTGCCCCCCCTACACCGCCGCCACTATAATAAATTTATTAACCCCTAAACCTAAGTCTAGCCCTAACCCTAACACCCCCTAACTTAAATATTAATTAAATACATCAAAATATTATAACTCATTAACTAAATTAATCGTATTTAAAACTAAATACTTACCGTTAAAATAAACCCTAATATAGCTACAATATAAATAATAATTATATTTTAGCTATCTTGGGATTTATTTTTATTTTAAAGGCAACTTTCAATTTATTTTAATTAGGTACAATAGCTATTAAATAGTTATTAACTATTTAATAGCTACCTAGTTAAAATAAAGAGAAATTTACCTGTAAAATAAAAACTAACCTAAGTTACAATTACACCTAACACTACACTATACTTAAATAAATTAATCCTATTTAAAACTAAATACTTACCTGTAAAATAAACCCTAAGATAGCTACAATGTAATTAATAATTACATTGTAGCTATTTTAGGATTTATATTTATTTTACAGGTAACTTTGTATTTATTTTAGCTAGTTAGAATAGTTATTAAATAGTTATTAACTATTTAATAACTACCTAGCTAAAAGAAATACAAAATTACCTGTAAAATAAATCCTAACCTAAGTTACAATTAAACCTAACACTACACTATCATTAAATTAATTAAATAAATTAGCTACAAATAACTACAATTAAATACAATTAAATAAACTAACTAAAGTACAAAAAATAAAAAAAAATAAGTTACAAACATTTAAACTATGTATATGATGATTATTGTATGTCCCTTGTGGGTTCCCATATGGCTAGATTACAAGTTTTGTTGGTAAAAACTTGCAGAGCTAACGCTACTTTTTTTCCCAGCGCTCACTTTAAACAACAAGTTTTCTGAATGGCTGTGTTAGCCTCAGAAAAGTGAGCGTTGAGTAAATTTATATTGTCACTAACTCTCTGATGTAGATTTTGTTGTGGGCCATAATTGGTCTGACTAGTATTGTTGGTGACATTAGTTTTCTGGTAATTTCTATTACCATTATGTGAATAATTTTGATTTTGATATTGATTCCCCCTCATGCGTCTTTGATGGTTCTAATTAGTCCTTGTTTTTTATAATTATTAACTTGGTCATTTTTGTAATCCTCTAAGTCTCTCTTTAGTTTCGTAGTCTTAAGTGTGATAAGTTCTTGTTCCATTTTTTGGACTAAAGATTTATTATCGTCATTTATTTTTTTCCACTTCTCAACCGTTTTGTAAGGGACTAACTTTTTTGAAACCTCCTAAATGTCAACTTTCAGTTTCTGTAGTTTCAATTCTCGATACTTAATGAGAATTTTAATTAATATTATTGAACAGTCATGCAATGCCTTGTTCCATTCTGTGGAAAATTCCACTTCATCCAGCTGAAAAGCTGGGAACTTTTTGATCCTCAATCCCCTGGGTATGACATTGTGCATTACATAATTATCCAACGATATCAAATCATGCCATTCTTTGGCGTTAACAATTTTTTTAATGATTTTAATAAATTATGGGGATCCTCGCCATCTCCATTCATATCTAAAGACTACAAGACATTAACAGCTCTATTGCGGTGTTGAAAAAAAGCCACTTCCTCAGTGGTGTCAGTGGTTAACTCAAAAGTGCTTTCAGTCATGCCGCTGCTATATTCCTTATACAATACAAAATAACACAACCTAAAGCTGCGCTAACTGAAAGGACAATAATAGACTCAAAAAAATATAATGATACTAGGTTTCAACAGGTGAAAAATAGTTAATTAATTGCTCCAATGAATGGGAATAAATAAAACAAATCTAAAATAATAATAGGGATATTTCAATCTTGAGTATATTTAAAACACTATAATAAACTAGGTGGTCCTGCTGTACATGGACCCCTTCTTCACTTATTATACTGATTCTAAAATATCACGGCCATAAAGATCCAATAAATAAAAACCCACTAACAGCTACTTACATTCGTGGCTCTGGGAGTATAGGTATAATACTTACGTTTGATGACTTTGCTTCTAATGGATAGCCCTCCCGTTGTAGTGAATCGATGGTGCTGCTTCCACTTTCACTGAGCACTAACGAGTGCTCAGACAATGATACATTGGAATAAAAGAACAAACGAGCGCATCCACGACTCAAGGTAAAAAGTATAACATCTTTAATACGAGCACATAATAGCCAATAAACAGAGGCGTAACTAGAAACCACAGGGCCAAGGTGCAAGAATCTAAGAAGCCCCCCCCCCCCCCAAAAAAAAAAAGTGAATTTGATACATATCTTTTTTTTTTTTACATTTAACACAGAAAAAAAAATGTAAATCAGATTACATGTCTGAAAAAGGAGGTACCCTGTGCCCACATTCTGTGAGATGGTCTGACCACCTATTACTGTATATAGTGACACTGTTTAACCCACCAGTACTGTATATAGTGAGTCAGTGACACAGTCTATAATCTGCCAGTGAGATGGCTGACCTGACCCTACCCAAAAAACTCAAGCCACCATCTTCATTTAAAAGACCTTTATTATCTTATCCTGGGTCCATGCATACAACGTTTCAAGCCAACATGGCTCTTAATCATGTATATCTTAATTATACAGGTTCCTGCTTTTTATACCCTCACCTGTTAATTATTCATCAACTGTTCATTGACCCCTTGTATGAAAAACACAACTATTGCAATTGCAACCGTGACATCTAGTGGTTATAATATATAGTACACTCTTCTTTATTTATGATGTCTCTTTGTTTTTCAATAGAATGGGTGAACAGTGTATGTATATCATTTAAAATATAAACATAAAAACCTATATACAAATACAATATTAAAAGAGGAGCATAAAATCCAAACATCCACAATGTCTACACAGTCTACAGAGTATATTTACATCAGTCAAAAATGTATTCCTTTACAGAATATATTTTTATTGAGAAAAACTTTTTTATTTTACTTGATTAATTGTCTTTTCATTCTAACATTATAGAACAACCTGCTATCCACAAGCTATTTTATGTGCCCATAATCAACCCAAAAGTGCATATAATCCTAGTCTATCCATGTATGATTATTCTTAGTAAAACAGACTCCAATCAAAGTCTTTATTGAGACCCTTGGGGATAAGGCAATCTAATTTATGGATCCAGAACATCTCCCTAATTTTTAGGAGATGCTCTCTATCGCGCCCCCCCCCCCCTCCTTGGTTTCATCACCTGGTCTATAACTAAGAATCTAAGCTGACTAATATTGTGACCTGCAGAGAGGAAGTGAGAGGGCACCGGTGCTTCCTTGTGCTTTGCAGCTTTTCTGTTCACCGCAGCATTGGATCCCGGCTAGCCCCGACCTGCCCTGGAAGACCACGTACTATTTAAGCATTGAAGATTCTGCTGTTAGCGCCACGGACACAGGTAGTACTGCTTACCAATCTGTGCAAATAAGGACTTCTAAGGTATGCTTTAAAAGTGATTTGATCACGTTCCTGGGTCCAGGGTTTGGTCCGGCTAGTTCGGCTGAGCGGCACTTTTGGGGACTTTAAAGATAAAGAATTATTTCTTTTGTGGATTACAAATATCTAACATCATTGATTTATATATATCTATCCAGTTCGCCCTGGTGCACCAGAAGCTCTCTCTCAGCCCATTGACTTTTATTTATTGGGATCCCATGTATGAATGTGGTATGTTTGTGATTTGCGTGATTTATTAAAGGATGTTTTAACTTTTGACACTTATGTTTCTTGAGTTTTTATTATCTACGGTTGTGCTGGTTTAACCTAGACTTTTGGAAACCCCTTATTTGGGGAATCTACTTTCTTGCTATGTTTGTTAAAAATATATTCTTCTAGGTAGCACCCGTTTTTCTCTTATAATAATTATTTGAGTTTGAGTGCAGCTGCTCTGTTTTTTTTTTGTAGAATATGTGGTAATGTTATGCCTTTGATATACCCCATACTTTTCAGGTCTTTCATTGTGAGTGTGATTTTGTTTATTAAAACATGCATGCATTTTGCGCTCCTGTTTTTGTTTGTGTGTTTTCAGTGATTATGAGCTACCAGAGCTGGTGTCTGTAGGTACAGAAGCAGAGAACCCAGTAGTACGTTGGACACAGAGGACCGGTGTTGTAGCACAACAAGACATTTACTTATATTAATTTTATATGCCATTTTATTATTGTCTTGATGTTGTGTCTGTTGCATTACATTTTTAATCTTGTTATATGTGTTTTGGAATAGTGGGATTTTCAGAATGTTTGTGTTTTTACATCTGTAAAATGGGACAGCTTGAAGAGGGGATGGGACAAAGTGTAAACAATGTTTTCTGTCATTTAAACAATTTTTACATTTCATAATACAGCTTATACATGCAACCTAAAGGTAGTTTTATATAATGTTTAATACTTGTGAATACCTAGTATCCTTCAAAATGTAGTACTAGACTGTTAATTAGAAATGTAATAGTTGTTGTTTTAAATAAATGTAGAATTTCATTTGTATTTTAGAACACAAAAACCAAACCAAAGACGAAGGCAGAGAAGTTTGTTACTTACTGGTGGGGAAAAATTATTATTTTTAATAATTTTATTTAGAGGAAAAAAAGTTTGGATTTTGGAATTTGGGGGGATTTGTACCTATAAATAAAATAGTTTATAGATTTTGCTGATTCTCTTATAGGATGATTGAGAGGAGATACATATTCTTTTTATTGTGTTTTAAGTTTTAAATTGCAAAAAGCTTTGTTGCTTCAGTGGGTGTTAGAATTGTGAAATCATATAGTAAAAGGTGAGAGGATGTCTTACCTTACACATACATTATTATTTAAAGCTCTTTTTTCCCGTTGCATGCAAAGAACAAAGAGAATCAGTGTAAATATTAGCCCAGCTTACCATTCTATCATCACTATGGAAATGTATGCATCAACACTGGCATTATGATTGAGTACAAAATTGTAACTCCTGCCGTAGTCGTGACAAAGTATATTCTATTCTATTTAAAAAAAAAAATTATATTGAGCATAAAAAGTAGTAGCTAAATGTTGTTCAGAAAACCTTTTACTCATAGAAAATCCATATCTTTTATAATTATTTATAATATATGCCTTCAGAAATAAAAAATAGGCAAAACTTATGTAAGAAACCTACAATTAGAATTGTAAGAACTCTTCTTTTGCATAACATCTTTTATAAAAACGAAGCATTCATTTTGTGGTGTTCTATTTTATATACAAAAGACCTAATTAAAGAAATTTTTCACATCAAAAGTCTTTAACTTGTCAACATTCAAGTCCATTACACAAACTATTGTCCTAACTTGGCTTAAATATCCAGCTGCATTGTTGTAGCCAGTACATTGTACAGCAAGCCTGGATAAATGCCGGTATAACATGTTTTCAGAATACAAAAGCTTCTATCCATTTTTACTCAGAAGAGTGTTTTTAGTTTTTTTTTTTTATATATGTTTTTTTCAAATTCATAGGGAGAGACAAAATGTTTTAATAATCCACCCCCTAAATTATATCTAAAAATATATTATATTTACATCAATGAGGCCTACTTATCAAGCCGTCAACTGTGCTGCATTCGCCGGCACCAATACGCTTGCCTGACATCGCCTAACATCGCGGCCGTGGACCTGAATACGCTCTCCATATTTAACAAAAATGCTGTCAAAAAAGCTGCGCACCAAGTAAGGGGCGATGAGCAGCGGACTGGTGTTAACTAACAGTCATCGATCTCGCTGTTATTCGGCTTTTTCCCAGCTTTATTTGTATACTGTCACTAAACACCGCCACTATACTAAACTGTTTAACCCCTATCCCGCCGCTCCTGGACCCCGCCGCAACTCTAATAAACTTATTAACCCCCATCCCGCCGCTCCCGGACCCCAGACACAACTCTAATAAAATTATTAACCCCTATCCCGTCGATCCCAGACCGCCACCTACATTATGTTCTTAACCCCTAATCTGCCTCCGCCACCTACATTATGTTCTTAACCCCTAATCTGCTGCCCTCTACACCGCCACCACCTACATTATGTTCTTAACCCCTAATCTGCCGCCCTCTACACCGCTGCCACTTCATTATGTTATTAACCCCTAATCTGCCACCTCCTACACCGCCGCCACCTACATTATGTTTTTAACCCCTATCCCGCCCCTCCCGGAGCCCACCGCAACTAAATAAAATTATTAACCCCTAAACCTAACAACCGGCTAACTTTATATTAAATATTAACTATCCCTATCTTATAATAAATTTAAACTTACCTTTAAAATTAAATTAAACTATATTAAACTAATAATTAACCTACCCTAACTATTATACTAAAATTACATTAAACTATATTAAACTAATAATTAATCTACCCTAACAGTTATACTAAAATTACATTAAACTATATTAAACTAATAATTAATCTACCCTTACTGTTATACTAAAATTACATTAAACTACAAATTAAATTAACTATATTATGTATTTAAACACCTAACCCTACTCAAATAATTTAAATCTACACGAAAAAATTACTAAGTTGGACTTCCGGTGGGCGGCGTTCCAAGATGGCCACGGACTCTTGAGGCTCTGAGTAGCTTGAAGTTAAAAGTGGTTAGAACCTTCGCCATCCTTCCCTCTCTTGGCAATATTTGTGCCTGAGAACTCAAGTGGATCGAGGCATACTATCCCTTGGCCCCCGAGAAGCAAGTTACAAACAATAAGCCGTTTGGAGTAGAGACGGGTTATTTCCCGCCACACTGTACATGACATTACTCTGACCCTACATAATGGAGAGGCTCAGCACTAGAGAAATGTATACCGACACCAACGCTCTGGATGAAATAAAGGCCATATTACTGCCTAAACTAGACCGGCTCCTCCTGTCCTGTTCTAACCTATGCGCATTAGTGAGAGCACCAGAACAGCCATGCCGCCAAATGCAGTCTATCTCTGATCCTACTTTAGAGAGCATGATAGGCAGCACAGCACTGTGCCCACAGGTGGACATTAGCCTTTCAGTCTCAGCTCCCACACAGAGGGGAGCAGCGGTAATGATTCTGGCGACCGGGGCATCTCCCTCTCGCATAACTTGGTCGAACTCGACCATAGCATCATCTGCGGATTCAAACAGTAGCTCACTGCTATCCTCAATGGCTCTTCCAGAGACTACTAAAGCTCCAGCCATAGATTCTAGACAAAGCCTTGAAAAGGAGATTGGCCACAACATCGCTTACCCTGCTAAAAATGCTGTTAAAACTCCTGCCGCTTCGCCTGTGTCCACTGCTGTACATGATGACCGGCATGATCACTCCGCATACGGGCTCGAAAATGTGTGCGCAAGTTCAACTAGCAAACCTGGATCTGACAGGCCTATTGATGGGGCATATGCGAATGGAGAGCAGCATCTGTGTGCTTATCGACCCCATGAGAAAAGCTCTGAATTCCTGCGGTACATTTATTTATTTTTAGTCCGAGTTGGTGTTGGTTGACAGATCACTGGGGGCCAGTTCAACTGCTGCTGGGTCACTCTGCAGTGTGCTGTATGTTTGCAATTTTATTATTGTTCCTGCTGCATTTACGCAGTGTGTCTGCCTAACTGTCTAGATAAACTCTCTGGCTGCTGGACTGTTGCTTCATTGACGGATCCCTCTGGATGTTGGGCGCATGTAAGTCTTTATTATTTAAAAAACGGCATGCCAAGTTTCTGAGCAGTTCCATCAGAAAATAATGCAGCAGCGGACTTTCAATGCAAACCCCTTTAACGCACAAAGGACCTTTACCAGGGAAATTGTTTGGGACTCACTTCTGAATGGATGCTGTGATGTGTTAATGTTAGCATTAAAATGTACTTAAATGCACACGATCTTTGTCTTACTATTCCCTGATTACTTTTAAATCTAGCTTACCGGTGAGTTATGTTATAGCTTTTTATTTCATGTTCTGTTTTACAATAATTTGATTGTTACTTGACTTTAACTGTGAAGTGATATATCACAGTATGTCGCATATGTTGCTTTTTTAAACACTTGGACCCTTTTTTTTCTCTATTATCCCCTGATAACATTATTTTGGAAATGCTGGGGCTGTAAGTGTGTAGAGAGCAGAGCAGCTTTTCCTTCATGATGGCAGATTTCAATTTATGGCTTTTTTTTTTTTTTTTTAAATCTCCTATAGGATCTTTGAAGATTGCCTTGTCAAGTATAACACTCGCTATACTATATAGATGATCTATGTGTTGTGTGGACGAACAAAATTCCTTGTATTGCATTAATCGTATGACTCTAGGAATGTCCATGCTTTTAACTCTGAGTTATGTGGATCAGATAAGACCCGTCTACTCCTACTAAGAATACTGTTACTTCAGAGTGAGTCTAATCTGTCTGCTGATTTATATTTACCTTAAGGCAGCTTTACCGGCACCATCTCAAATAGATATATCACCACGTCCAGGGATTCATTCTAGCAATGTTAGTGTTGTGCCAAGTGCTGTAGCCTATGAACATGCATTTATCATGTATATTCACTAACACCTAGATTTGGAGTTTGGCATTAGCCGTGAAAACCAGCGTTAGAGGCTCCTAACGCTGGTTTTAGGCTACCGCCGGTATTTGGAGTCACTCAAAATAGGGTCTAACGCTCACTTTTCAGCCGCGACTTTTCCATACCGCAGATCCCCTTACGTCAATTGCGTATCCTATCTTTTCAATGGGATCTTTCTAACTCCGGTATTTAGAGTCGTGTCTGAAGTGAGCGTTAGAAATCTAACGACAAAACTCCATCCGCAGGAAAAAAGTCAGTAGTTAAGAGCTTTATGAACCGGCGTTAGCCCAGAAAGCTCTTAACTACTGTACTCTAAAGTACACTAACACCCATAAACTACCTATGTACCCCTAAACCGAGGTCCCCCCACATCGCCGACACTCGAATACATTTTTTTAACCCCTAATCTGTCGACCGCCACCTACGTTATCCTTATGTACCCCTAATCTGCTGCCCCTAACACCGCCGACCCCTGTATTATATTTATTAACCCCTAACCTGCCCCCCACAACGTCGCCTCCACCTACCTACACTTATTAACCCCTAATCTGCCGACCGCAAAGCCCTGCCACCTACGTTATCCTTATGTACCCCTAATCTGCTGCCCCTAACACCGCCGACCCCTATATTATATTTATTAACCCCTAATCTGCCCCCCTCAACGTCGCCTCCACCTGCCTACACTTATTAACCCCTAATCTGCCGAGCGGACCTGAGCGCTACTATAATAAAGTTATTAACCCCTAATCCGCCTCACTAACCCTATAATAAATAGTATTAACCCCTAATCTGCCCTCCCTAACATCGCTGACACCTAACTTCAATTATTAACCCCTAATCTGCCGACCGGAGCTCACCGCTATTCTAATAAATGTATTAACCCCTAAAGCTAAGTCTAACACTAACACCCCCCTAAATTAAATATAATTTAAATCTAACGAAATTAATTAACTCTTATTAAATAAATTATTCCTATTTAAAGCTAAATACTTACCTGTAAAATAAATCCTAATATAGCTACAATATAAATTATAATTATATTATAGCTATTTTAGGATTAATATTTATTTTACAGGTAACTTTGTATTTATTTGATGGGGGGCTTGGGTATTGTATGTTTTTTTTTACAGGCAAAAGAGCTGTATTTCTTGGGGCATGCCCCGCAAAGGGCCCTGTTCAGGGCTGGTAAGGTAAAAGAGCTTTGAACTTTAGTAATTTAGAATAGGGTAGGGCATTTTTTTATTTTGGGGGGCTTTGTTATTTTATTAGGGGGCTTAGAGTAGGTGTAATTAGTTTAAAATTGTTGTAATATTTTTCTTATGTTTGTAAATATTTTTTTATTTTTTGTAACTTAGTTCTTTTTTATTTTTTGTACTTTAGCTAGTTTATTTAATTGTATTTATTTGTAGCAATTGTATTTAATTAATTTATTGATAGTGTAGTGTTAGGTTAATTGTAGGTAATTGTAGGTAGTTTATTTAATTAATTTATTGATAGTCTAGTGTTAGGTTTAATTGTAACTTAGGTTAGGATTTCTTTTACAGGTAAATTTGAAATTATTTTAACTATTTTAGCTATTAAATAGTTCTTAACTATTTAATAGCTATTGTACCTGGTTAAAATAAATACAAAGTTACCTGTAAAATAAATATTAATCCTAAAATAGCTATAATATAATTATAATTTATATTGTAGCTATATTAGGATTTATTTTACAGGTAAGTATTTAGCTTTAAATAGGAATAATTTATTTAATAAGAGTTAATTAATTTCGTTAGATTTAAATTATATTTAATTTAGGGGGGTGTTAGTGTTAGGGTTAGACTTAGCTTTAGGGGTTAATACATTTATTAGAGTAGCGGTGAGCTCCAGTCGGCAGATTAGGGGTTAATAATTGAAGTTAGGTGTCGGCGATGTTAGGGAGGGCAGATTAGGGGTTAATACTATTTATTATAGGGTTAGTGAGGCGGATTAGGGGTTAATAACTTTATTATAGTAGCGCTCAGGTCCGCTCGGCAGATTAGGGGTTAATAAGTGTAGGCAGGTGGAGGCGACGTTGAGGGGGGCAGATTAGGGGTTAATAAATATAATATTGGGGTCGGCGGTGTTAGGGGCAGCAGATTAGGGGTACATAAGGATAACGTAGGTGGCGGCGCTTTGCGGTCGGCAGATTAGGGGTTAATAAGTGTAGGCAGATGGAGGCGACGTTGAGGGGGGCAGATTAGGGGTTAATAAATATAATATAGGGGTCGGCGGTGTTAGGAGCAGCAGATTAGGGGTACATAGGGATAATGTAAGTAGCGGCGGTTTACGGAGCGGCAGATTAGGGGTTAAAAATAAAATGCAGGTGTCAGCAATAGCGGGGGCGGCAGATTAGGGGTTAATAAGTGTAAGGTTAGGGGTGTTTAGACTCGGGGTACATGTTAGGGTGTTAGGTGCAGACGTAGGAAGTGTTTCCCCATAGCAAACAATGGGGCTGCGTTAAGAGCTGAACGCGGCTTTTTTGCAGGTGTTAGGTTTTTTTTCAGCTCAAACAGCCCCATTGTTTCCTATGGGGGAATCATGCACGAGCACGTTTTTTAGGCTGGCTGCTTGCGTAAGCAACTCTGGTATTGAGAGTTGAAGCTGCGTTAAAAATGCTCTACGCTCCTTTTTTGGAGCCTAACGCAGCCTTTATGTGGACTCTCAATACCAGAGTTATTTTTATGGTGCGGCCAGAAAAAAGCCGGCGTTAGTTTTTCGGGTCGTTACCGACAAAACTCCAAATCTAGCCGTAAGAAAATATTAAGTAATCACATACACGCATTATCAAGGTAGTCATACAGTCAGGTAATGAGATACTGATACTGTACTGCGCTTTGTTCAGTACTATGTTGTGGCAAATGACAATAACATCACTGTTACTGCTACTTTTGTTGGACATATCCTTGGAACGAAAAAATTTTTGCAAACACATACCAGCTCTTACCTTGAACTATAGCCACATATGTTTAATCATCCTAAGTAGCCTCTGAATATGCGTATACCATTCATATATACTAAAAAGACTAATAATTACTCACATAAATGCATTATTAAGGCAGCCATACTACCCATAATGGGTCACTCGTTCAGTCAGTCACTAGACAGATATTTATTAGAAGATTCCTGCCTGACAGTACAATGTAGCTGTCAATAAATGCTGAGTAATTTGTGTATTGTTATATCTCATACGTGTCGATCTGGGGATTATACAAATATGACTCTTTCATATTAAGGCAGCTGTCCACATACCTCTAAACCTATTGGTGATTTGTGTTGTTCTGTTTAGTATAAATGCTTAGTTTAATGAGCTTTTTTTTATTATTTTTTTTTTATTGTTTTGTTAAGTGTTGTGGTGTTTGTTATGGCTTGTGTTACTAAATTAATATAAAAAACTTAAGTGCAGGTGCAATATGAGACAATAATCAATTAACTCTGGTATAACCCTTACTGCATGGATCATTCCATGTTATTACATTGCTTTAAAGGGACACTAAACCCCAAAAAAATTTTCATGATTCAGATAGAGAATACAAATTTAAACAATATTACAATTTACTTCTATTATTTATTTTGCTTCATTTTTTAGATATCCTTAGTTGAAGAAAAATCAATCCACATGGGTGAGCCAATCACGCAAGGCTTCTATGTGCAGGAACCAATCAGCAGCTACTGAGCCTATCTAGATATGCTTTTCAGCCAAGAATATCAAGAGAATAAAGCAAATTATATAATAGAAGTAAATTAGAAAGTTGTTTAAAATTGTATGCTCTTTTTAAATCATGAAAGAAAAAATGTGGGTTTGATGTCCCTTTAACCTCAAAATGGCAGACTACATCTGCGTGCCTTGCTTTATGAATAGAAGCTGACGTTTCTCTTTGTATTTTATGACAGCAAATGTTTCACTACTGATATTGTATCGATATTCAACATGTTGTACTCATTCCACAATATGAAATGTAATGTCGCTGTGACTTGACATGTCAGTGTATGCACTTAATTAATTGTACCTGTACTTCTTCAATAAAAAGAATTAAAAAAAAAAAAATTACTAAGTTACAAAAAACTAACAACTAACTTACAAAAAATAACAAACACTAAGTTACAAAAAAAAATAAACACTAAGTTACACAAAATAAAAAATAAATTATCAAAGATTTAAACTAATTACACCTAATCTAAGAGCCCTATGAAAATAAAAAAGCCCCCCAAAATAAAGAAAACCCTAGCCTACAATAAACTACAAATAGCCCTTAAAAGGGCCTTTTGCGGGGCATTGCCCCAAAGAAATCAGCTCTTTTACCTGTAAATAAAAAATACAAACAACCCGCAACAGTAAAACCCACCACCCACACAAACAACCCCCCAAATAAAAACCTAAGTAAAAAAACCTAAGCTCCCCATTGCCCTGAAAAGGGCATTTGGATGGGCATTCCAATCAGCCAATATAATGCAAGCTCAATCCTATTGGCTGATTGGATCAGTCAATAGGATGAAAGCTCAATCCTATTGGCTGATTGCAACAGCCAATAGTATTTTTTCAACCTTAATTCCAATTGGCTGATAGAATTCTATCAGCCAATCAGAATCTAAGGGACGCCATCTTGGATGATGTTATTTAAAGGAACATTCATTCGGGAAGAAGACGTTGAACAAAGAAGATGCTCCACGACGGATGTCTTGAAGATGGAGCCACTCTGCGCCGGATGGATGAAGATAGAAGATGCTGTCTGGGTGAAGACTTCTGCAGGCTTGGATGAAAACTTTGGCTGCTTGGATGAAGACTTCTGCCGGTCTCTTGGAGGATGGATGTCGGATCTTCAAAACTGTAAGTGGATCTTCAGGGGTTAGTGTTAAGGTTTTTTAAGGGTTTATTGGGTGGGTTTTATTTTTAGATTAGGGGTTTGGGCTGCAATAGAGCTTTTGTAGTTAGGTTTTTATTTGGGGGGGGGGGGTTGTTTGTGTGGGTGGTGGGTTTCACTGTTGGGGAGGATTTGTATTTTTTATTTACAGGTAAAAGAGCTGATTTCTTTGGGGTAATGCCCAGCAAAAGGCCTTTTTAAGGGCTCTTTGTATTTATTGTAGGCTAGGGGTTTTTTATTTTGGGGGGGCTTTTTAATTTCATAGGGCTCTTAGATTAGGTGTAATTAGTTTAAATCTTTGATCATTTATTTTTTATTTTGTGTAACTTAGTGTTTATTTTATTTTTTTGTAACTTTCGCCTAGATTTAGAGTTCTGCGTTAGCCGTCAAAACCAGCGTTAGGGGGTCCTAACGCTGGTTTTGGTCTACCGCTGGTATTTAGAGTCTTGTAGGTAAGGGTCTAATGCTCACTTTCCAGCCGCGACTTTTCCATACCGCAGATCTCCTTACGTCAATTGCGTATCCTATCTTTTCAATGGGATCTTTCTAACGCCGATATTTAGAGTCTTGGCTGAAGTGAGCGTTAGAACTCTATAACGACAAGACTCCAGCCGCAGAAAAAAGCCAGGAGTTAAGAGCTTTCTGGGCTAACGCCGGTTCATAAAGCTCTTAACTACTGTGCTCTAAAGTACACTAACACCCATAAATTACCTATGTACCCCTAAACCGAGGCCCCCCCACATCGCTGCAACTCTATTTAATTTTTTTAACCCCTAATCTGCCGACCGCACACCGCTGCAACCTACATTATCCCTATGTACCACTAATCTGCTGCCCCTAACATCACCGACCCCTACATAATATTTATTACCCCCTAATCTGCCCCCCCCCCCAACGTCGCCGCTACTTACCTACAATTATTAACCCCTAATCTGCCGACCGGACCTCACCGCTACTATAATAAATGTATTAACCCCTAAACCACCTCACTCCCGCCTCAAAAACCCTATAATAAATAGTATTAACCCCTAATCTGCCCTCCATGACATCGCCGACACCCAACTTCAAGTATTAACCCCTAATCTGCCAACCGGACCTCACCGCTACTCTAATAAATGTATTAACCCCTAAAGCTAAGTCTAACCCTAACCCTTACACCCCCCTAAGTTAAATATAATTTAAATCTAACGAAATAAAAAAAATCTTATTAAATCAATTATTCCTATTTAAATCTAAATACTTACCTGTAAAATAAACCCTAATATAGCTACAATATAAATAATAATTATATTGTAGCTATTTTAGGATTAATATTTATTTTACAGGCAACTTTGTATTTATTTTAACCAGGTACAACATCTATTAAAAAGTTAATAACTATTTAATAGTTACCTAGTTAAAATAATTACAAAATTACCTGTAAAATAAATCCTAACCTAAGTTACAATTAAACCTAACACTACACTATCAATAAATTAATTAAACTATCTACAATTATCTACAATTAAATCAACTAAACTAAATTACAAAACAAACAAACACTAAATTACAAAAAAAAACACTAAATTACAAAAAAACAAACACTAAATTACAAAAAATAAAAAAAGATTACAAGAATTTTAAACTAATTACACCTACTCTAAGCCCCCTAAAAAAATAACAAAGTCCCCCAAAATAAAAAAATGCCCTACCCTATTCTAAAATAAATATTTTACAGCTCTTTTACCTTACCAGCCTTTTGCGGGGCATGCCCCAAAGAAAAAAGCTCTTTTGCCTGTAAAAAAACATACAATACCCCCCCCCAACATTACAACCCACCACCCACATACCCCTAATCTAACCCAAACCCCCCTTACAAAACCTAACACTAAGCCCCTGAAGATCTTTCTACCTTGTCTTCACCACGCCGGGTATCACTGATTAGCGGTTAATAAGTGTAGGCAGATGGAGGCGACGTTGAGGGGGGCAGATTAGGGGTTAATAAATAAAATATAGGGGTCGGCGGTGTTAGGGGCAGCAGATTAGGGGTACATAGGGATAATGTAAGTAGCGGCGGTTTACGGAGCGGCAGATTAGGGGTTAAAAATAAAATGCAGGTGTCAGCAATAGCGGGGACTGCAGATTAGGGGTTAATAAGTGTAAGGTTAGGGGTGTTTAGACTCGGGGTACATGTTAGGGTGTTAGGTGCAGACGTAGGAAGTGTTTCCCCATAGCAAACAATGGGGCTGCGTTAAGAGCTGAACGCGGCTTTTTTGCAGGTGTTAGGTTTTTTTTTCAGCTCAAACAGCCCCATTGTTTCCTATGGGGGAATCGTGCACGAGCACGTTTTTTAGGCTGGCCGCTTGCGTAAGCAACTCTGGTATTGAGAGTTGAAGCTGCGTTAAAAATGCTCTACGCTCCTTTTTTGGAGCCTAACGCAGCCTTTATGTGGACTCTCAATACCAGAGTTATTTTTATGGTGCGGCCAGAAAAAAGCCGGCGTTAGTTTTTCGGGTCGTTACCGACAAAACTCCAAATCTAGCCGTAAGAAAATATTAAGTAATCACATACACGCATTATCAAGGTAGTCATACAGTCAGGTAATGAGATACTGATACTGTACTGCGCTTTGTTCAGTACTATGTTGTGGCAAATGACAATAACATCACTGTTACTGCTACTTTTGTTGGACATATCCTTGGAACGAAAAAATTTTTGCAAACACATACCAGCTCTTACCTTGAACTATAGCCACATATGTTTAATCATCCTAAGTAGCCTCTGAATATGCGTATACCATTCATATATACTAAAAAGACTAATAATTACTCACATAAATGCATTATTAAGGCAGCCATACTACCCATAATGGGTCACTCGTTCAGTCAGTCACTAGACAGATATTTATTAGAAGATTCCTGCCTGACAGTACAATGTAGCTGTCAATAAATGCTGAGTAATTTGTGTATTGTTATATCTCATACGTGTCGATCTGGGGATTATACAAATATGACTCTTTCATATTAAGGCAGCTGTCCACATACCTCTAAACCTATTGGTGATCTGTGTTGTTCTGTTTAGTATAAATGCTTAGTTTAATGAGCTTTTTTTTATTATTTTTTTTTTATTGTTTTGTTAAGTGTTGTGGTGTTTGTTATGGCTTGTGTTACTAAATTAATATAAAAAACTTAAGTGCAGGTGCAATATGAGACAATAATCAATTAACTCTAGTATAACCCTTACTGCATGGATCATTCCATGTTATTACATTGCTTTAAAGGGACACTAAACCCCAAAAAAAATTTCATGATTCAGATAGAGAATACAAATTTAAACAATATTACAATTTACTTCTATTATTTATTTTGCTTCATTTTTTAGATATCCTTAGTTGAAGAAAAATCAATCCACATGGGTGAGCCAATCACGCAAGGCTTCTATGTGCAGGAACCAATCAGCAGCTACTGAGCCTATCTAGATATGCTTTTCAGCCAAGAATATCAAGAGAATAAAGCAAATTATATAATAGAAGTAAATTAGAAAGTTGTTTAAAATTGTATGCTCTTTTTAAATCATGAAAGAAAAAATGTGGGTTTGATGTCCCTTTAACCTCAAAATGGCAGACTACATCTGCGTGCCTTGCTTTATGAATAGAAGCTGACGTTTCTCTTTGTATTTTATGACAGCAAATGTTTCACTACTGATATTGTATCGATATTCAACATGTTGTACTCATTCCACAATATGAAATGTAATGTCGCTGTGACTTGACATGTCAGTGTATGCACTTAATTAATTGTACCTGTACTTCTTCAATAAAAAGAATTAAAAAAAAAAAAATTACTAAGTTACAAAAAACTAACAACTAACTTACAAAAAATAACAAACACTAAGTTACAAAAAAAAATAAACACTAAGTTACACAAAATAAAAAATAAATTATCAAAGATTTAAACTAATTACACCTAATCTAAGAGCCCTATGAAAATAAAAAAGCCCCCCAAAATAAAGAAAACCCTAGCCTACAATAAACTACAAATAGCCCTTAAAAGGGCCTTTTGCGGGGCATTGCCCCAAAGAAATCAGCTCTTTTACCTGTAAATAAAAAATACAAACAACCCGCAACAGTAAAACCCACCACCCACACAAACAACCCCCCAAATAAAAACCTAAGTAAAAAAACCTAAGCTCCCCATTGCCCTGAAAAGGGCATTTGGATGGGCATTCCAATCAGCCAATATAATGCAAGCTCAATCCTATTGGCTGATTGGATCAGTCAATAGGATGAAAGCTCAATCCTATTGGCTGATTGCAACAGCCAATAGTATTTTTTCAACCTTAATTCCAATTGGCTGATAGAATTCTATCAGCCAATCAGAATCTAAGGGACGCCATCTTGGATTATGTTATTTAAAGGAACATTCATTCGGGAAGAAGACGTTGAACAAAGAAGATGCTCCACGACGGATGTCTTGAAGATGGAGCCACTCTGCGCCGGATGGATGAAGATAGAAGATGCTGTCTGGGTGAAGACTTCTGCAGGCTTGGATGAAAACTTTGGCTGCTTGGATGAAGACTTCTGCCGGTTTCTTGGAGGATGGATGTCGGATCTTCAAAACTGTAAGTGGATCTTCAGGGGTTAGTGTTAAGGTTTTTTAAGGGTTTATTGGGTGGGTTTTATTTTTAGATTAGGGGTTTGGGCTGCAATAGAGCTTTTGTAGTTAGGTTTTTATTTGGGGGGGGTTGTTTGTGTGGGTGGTGGGTTTCACTGTTGGGGAGGATTTGTATTTTTTATTTACAGGTAAAAGAGCTGATTTCTTTGGGGTAATGCCCAGCAAAAGGCCTTTTTAAGGGCTCTTTGTATTTATTGTAGGCTAGGGGTTTTTTATTTTGGGGGGGGCTTTTTAATTTCATAGGGCTCTTAGATTAGGTGTAATTAGTTTAAATCTTTGATCATTTATTTTTTATTTTGTGTAACTTAGTGTTTATTTTATTTTTTTGTAACTTTCGCCTAGATTTAGAGTTCTGCGTTAGCCGTCAAAACCAGCGTTAGGGGGTACTAACGCTGCTTTTGGTCTACCGCTGGTATTTAGAGTCTTGTAGGTAAGGGTCTAATGCTCACTTTCCAGCCGCGACTTTTCCATACCGCAGATCTCCTTACGTCAATTGCGTATCCTATCTTTTCAATGGGATCTTTCTAACGCCGATATTTAGAGTCTTGGCTGAAGTGAGCGTTAGAACTCTATAACGACAAGACTCCAGCCGCAGAAAAAAGCCAGGAGTTAAGAGCTTTCTGGGCTAACGCCGGTTCATAAAGCTCTTAACTACTGTGCTCTAAAGTACACTAACACCCATAAATTACCTATGTACCCCTAAACCGAGGCCCCCCCACATCGCTGCAACTCTATTTAATTTTTTTAACCCCTAATCTGCCGACCGCACACCGCTGCAACCTACATTATCCCTATGTACCACTAATCTGCTGCCCCTAACATCACCGACCCCTACATAATATTTATTACCCCCTAATCTGCCCCCCCCCAACGTCGCCGCTACTTACCTACAATTATTAACCCCTAATCTGCCGACCGGACCTCACCGCTACTATAATAAATGTATTAACCCCTAAACCACCTCACTCCCGCCTCAAAAACCCTATAATAAATAGTATTAACCCCTAATCTGCCCTCCATGACATCGCCGACACCCAACTTCAAGTATTAACCCCTAATCTGCCAACCGGACCTCATTGCTACTCTAATAAATGTATTAACCCCTAAAGCTAAGTCTAACCCTAACCCTTACACCCCCCTAAGTTAAATATAATTTAAATCTAACGAAATAAAAAAAATCTTATTAAATCAATTATTCCTATTTAAATCTAAATACTTACCTGTAAAATAAACCCTAATATAGCTACAATATAAATAATAATTATATTGTAGCTATTTTAGGATTAATATTTATTTTACAGGCAACTTTGTATTTATTTTAACCAGGTACAACATCTATTAAAAAGTTAATAACTATTTAATAGTTACCTAGTTAAAATAATTACAAAATTACCTGTAAAATAAATCCTAACCTAAGTTACAATTAAACCTAACACTACACTATCAATAAATTAATTAAACTATCTACAATTATCTACAATTAAATCAACTAAACTAAATTACAAAACAAACAAACACTAAATTACAAAAAAAACACTAAATTACAAAAAAACAAACACTAAATTACAAAAAATAAAAAAAGATTACAAGAATTTTAAACTAATTACACCTACTCTAAGCCCCCCAAAAAAATAACAAAGTCCCCCAAAATAAAAAAATGCCCTACCCTATTCTAAAATAAATATTTTACAGCTCTTTTACCTTACCAGCCTTTTGCGGGGCATGCCCCAAAGAAAAAAGCTCTTTTGCCTGTAAAAAAACATACAATACCCCCCCCCCCCCAACATTACAACCCACCACCCACATACCCCTAATCTAACCCAAACCCCTCTTACAAAACCTAACACTAAGCCCTTGAAGATCTTCCTACCTTGTCTTCACCACGCCGGGTATCACTGATCCGTCCAGAAGAGGGGCCGAAGTCTTCATCCTATCCGGCAAGAAGAGGTCCAGAAGAGGCTCTGAAGTAGGCTGACCATACGTCCCGTTTTGAAAGGGACAGTACCGTTATTTTATGTTTTTTTCCCTGTACCGTTGTTTCTTTATTAATAGTCATTTTGTCCCGTTTTGAGGGTTATCAGACCGTGCGGGCAGAGCAAGTGTAATGTTTTATTGCACACACACCACTGCGGGGGGAGCAGTTTTTTAAAAAACTATTATTATTTTTTTAACTGCAGCCGGGTTGGGGTTGGGGGCCGTGCTCACATGATCCACAGCATGCAGTCTTCATGCAGTCTTAGCAGTCTATGCCGCCCGCGCTCTTCAAAATTAGGGGCGTGTAGGGGCGTGTCATTGATAGGTGCCTATAAAGAGTCAGTGACAGCAGGTCAGCACTCAGTCGTGAGCTGTCAGACTGAGCCTAGGAGGGAGACTGGTCACTGGTCAGTGTGAGGGAAGTTAGATTACTAGCTAGCTCAGCTGCAGTAGTGCCAATACTTTACTAGTAACTTACACTCAGGACAGGCTCAGCACAGGGGTCGGCAGGAGTCGGACTAAAAATATCTGAGATTCAGTCAGTCATCTGGATCTGATGTGATGATCAATCATCTGCCTTTAGCCGCTGCCTCACCATCATCCGAATTATAGGCTGACCTGACCATCACCAGACACCAGAGAGATAATTCTTGTTGCCATCTTCTTCTTGTTTGTGTCACAGACATGTGAAGTGAACATACAAACTAGTGTTATGGTCTGGTCTGGAAGTAAATCGATTCAACTGTCTACAATTAAATTAAATTAATTTTCATTTATTATATCATATGCTTATTATTATAATGCTGCTGCAGTGCTGGTTGTAGTACAGACGTTATAAAATAACGGTTATTATCAAGTAACTATGTAGTTCCACATTTTTATCAGTTCTTCCACCATTTACATGTGTAACAATGATTTTGGGCAACGCAGCTAAAAAAAATCTACAACTACTATCCAGATATTCAAACCAAACACAAGTTCAGAGGCTTTTACCCTTTAAAATCAGTTAATATGGGGGAATTTGCCTTGACAACATAGGATAATCTCACTTTTTTAAAGCATGTTTGTTGTTGGTATGATAAATTAAATTGTAATACTTTTGTTCAGAAGCTTCAGAATCAGTTCTTCTTATTATATAAGCATGTTCTCTTTGATTTTCTTTGTTTAAACAACAAATTTGGCTAAAAAGTGACAATGAGTCTGATACAAGTTCCATAATATATATTAATATTAATGAATATTGTGTGGGGGGGCATGATGGATGTGATCTAAATGGAGGGAACCTTCATCTTTAGAATGGTTATTGGATAAGTAATTTTATTTCCCTTAACAACAGTTATAATAAAAAGCATTTTATAGGGTGTCTTTATAAGTCAAAACATTTGTGCTTTATTTTTATATAGATTTGCCAATTTTCTGTGTACATCAAATTTAAAGTAAAAATAATTTCATATACATGATACATTAGCCCATGGAGTGTGAGAAGTTTTATTATATGGTGTGGAAATTTGCTGTGTAAATTTGTTTCATCAGATAAATATTCATGGTACAATCATGATGAAATACAGTCCCCCTCTAGCTCTACATCCACCAAATTTTTTTTTGTATGAGTTCTTTTGTCACTGAAGGATAATTGTTGGCTCAATAGTTTAAATTCATGTCATAAAAGTTAACTTTTGTTAAAATCTTACTTTTTTTTCATATAAATAAAGAATATTAACCCCGTCCCGTTTTTGACCGCTCAATGTCCCGTTTTTGTCTCAAGGAAATATGGTCAGCCTACTCTGAAGTCTTCATCCTATCCGGCGAGAAGAGGAGATCCAGACCGGCAAACATCTTCATCCAAGCGGCATCTTCTATCTTCTTCCATCCAGTGCGGAGCGGGACCATCTTGAAGCAGCCGACGCGGATCCATCCTCTTCTAAGTCTGAATGAAGGTTCCTTTAAATGACGTCATCCAAGAAGGCGTCCCTCGAATTCCGATTGGCTGATAGGATTCTATCAGCCAATCGCAATTAAGGTAGGAAAAATCTGATTGGCTGATTGAATCAGCCAATCAGATTCAAGTTCAATCCGATTGGCTGATCCAATCAGCCAATCAGATTGAGCTTGCATTCTATTGGCTGTTCCGGTCCGGATCTCCTCTTCTTGCCAGATAGGATGAAGACTTCGGACCCTCTTCTGGACGGATCGGTGATACCCGGTGTGGTGAAGACAAGGTAGGAAGATCTTCAGGGGCTTAGTGTTAGGTTTTTTAAAGGGGGTTTGGGTTAGATTAGGGGTATGTGGGTGGTGGGTTGTAATGTTGGGGGGGGGTATTGTATGTTTATTTAAATGCAAAAGAGCTGTTTTCTTTGGGGCATGCCCCGCAAAAGGCGCTTTTACGGGCTGGTAAGGTAAAAGAGCTGTTAAATTTTTATTTTAGAATAGGGTAGGGCATTTTTTTATTTTGGGGGGCTTTGTTATTTTTTTAGGGGGCTTAGAGTAGGTGTAATTAGTTTAAAATTCTTGTAATCTTTTTTATTTTTTGTAATTTAGTGTTTGTTTGTTTTTGTAATTTAGTTTAGTTGATTTAATTGTAGATAATTGTAGGTAATTTATTTAATTAATTTATTGATAGTGTAGTGTTAGGTTTAATTGTAACTTAGGTTAGGATTTATTTTACAGGTAATTTTGTAATTATTTTAACTAGGTAGCTATTAAATAGTTAATAACTATTTAATAGCTATTGTACCTAGTTAAAATAAATACAAAGTTGCCTGTAAAATAAATATTAATCCTAAATTATCTACAATATAATTATTATTATTTATATTGTAGCTATATTAGGGTTTATTTTACAGGTAAGTATTTAGCTTTAAATAGGAATAATTCATTTAATTTAAGAATTATTTTATTTAGTTAGAATAAAATTATATTTAACTTAGGGGGGTGTTAGGGTTAGGGTTAGACTTAGCTTTAGGGGTTAATACATTTATTAGAGTAGCGGTGATGTCCGGTCAGCAGATTAGGGGTTAATAATTGTAGGTAGGTGGCAGCGACGTTGGGGGGAAGGCAGATTAGGGGTTAATAAATATAATATAGGGATCAGCGGTGTTAGGGGCAGCAGATTAGGGGTACATAGGGATAACGTAGGTTGCAGCGGTGTACGGAGCGGCAGATTAGGGGTTAAAAATAATATGCAGGGGTCAGCGATAGTGGGGGCGGCAGATTAGGGGTTAATAAGTGTAAGGCTAGGGGTGTTTAGACTCGGGGTACATGTTAGGGTGTTAGGTGCAGACTTAGGAAGTGTTTCCCCATAGGAAACAATGGGGCTGCGTTAGGATCTGAACGCTGCTTTTTTGCAGGTGTTAGGTTTTTTTTAAGCTCAAACTGCCCCATTGTTTCCTTTGGGGGAATCGTGCACGAGCACGTTTTTGAAGCTGGCCGCGTCCGTAAGCAACGCTGGTATTGAGAGTTGCAGTGGCGGTAAATATGCCTGTACGCTCCCTTTTTGGAGCCTAACGCAGCCCTTCAGACAACTCTAAATACCAGCGTTGTTTAAAAGGTGTGGGGGAAAAAAACATGTGTAGCTAACGCACCCCTTTGGCCGCAAAACTCTAAATCTAGGCGTTAGTGTTTGTTATTTTTTGTAACTTAGTTGTTAGTTTTTTGTAACTTAGTAATTTTTTAGTGTAGATTTAAATTATTTGAGTAGGGTTAGGTGTTTAAATATATAATATATTTAATTTAATTTGTAGTTTAATGTCATTTTAGTATAACAGTTAGGGTAGATTAAAGAGACAGTCTACCATAGAATTGTTATTGCTTTAAAAGATAGATAATCCCTTTATTACCCATTCCCCAGTTTTGCATAACCAACACAGTTATATTAATATACTTTTTACCTCTGTGATTACCTTGTATCTAGGAACCTTCTTCCAGCCCCCTGATCACATGACTGTGACTGTTTATTATCTATTGTCTTAAATTTAGCATTGCTTTGTGCTAAATCTTAAATAACCCGCTGTGCCTGAACACAGTGTTATCTATATGGCCCACGTGTACTTTCTGTCTCTTTGTGTTGAAAAGAGATTTAAAAAGCATGTGATAAGAGGTAGCCCTCAAAGGCTTAGAAATTAGCATATGAGCCTACCTATGTTTAGTTTAAACTAAGAACACCAAGAGAAAAAAGCAAATTTGATGATAAAAGTAAATTGGAAAGTTGATTAAAATTAAAAGTCCTATCTGAATAATGAGAGTTTAATTTATACTAGACTGTCCCTTTAATTATTAGTTTAATATAGTTTAATGTAATTTTAGAATAATAGTTAGGGTAGGTTAATTATTAGTTTAATATAGTTTAATTTAATTTTAAAGGTAAGTTTACATTTATTATAAGATAGGGATGAGTTAATATTTAATATAAAGTTATCGGGTTGTTAGGTTTAGGGGTTAATAGGTTAATTTAGTTTATGGCAATGTGGGGGGCTGCCGGTTTAGGGGTTAATAGGTTTAGTAAGTGGTAGTGATGTGGGAGGCCAGGGGTTTAGGGGTTAATACATTTATTTAGTTGCGGTGGGCTCCGGGAGCGGCGGGATAGGGGTTAATAACTTTATGTAGGTGGCGGCGGTGGCGGGAGCGGAAGATTAGGGGTTAATAACTTTTATTTAGGTGGTGACGGTGTCGGGACAGCAGAATAGGGGTTAATAAGTATAATGTAGGTGGCGGTGGTGTCTGGGGCGGCAGATTAGGGATGTTTAGACTCGAGGTACATGTCAGGGTGTTAGGTGTAAACATAACTTTTATTCTCCCATAGGAATCAACGGAATATCGGGCAGCAGCGGACATAAGCTTTCACTACTTTCAGACTCCCATTGATTCCTATGGCATACGCCGCCTCCAGGGTGGCGGATTGAAAACCAGGTACGCTGGGCCGGAATAGTGGTGAGCGTACCTGGTAGATATTTGATAAATAGCAAATATAGTCAGATAGTGCGGAATTTGCATTCGGAACATCTGTAATGACGTAAGCATCGATCTGTGTCGGGCTGAGACCGGCGGATCGTATGTTACGTCACAAATTTCTACTTTTGCCGGTCTGTAGGCTTTGATAAATAAGGGGAATCAGGTGCTTCACAATTACGCTGCGGAATTCCAGCGTATTTGCAGTTGAAAGCTTGATAAATAGGCCTCAATATGTGTTCTTCTAAATAGGGTAGATTCCATAGCTACTGGTAAGTGTACTATTCCTACTCAGTGAAATCACAGCATTCCAGTCCAGCTGAAAGTCAAGTCTTTGGGGCATAACTATCAAGCTCCGAATGGAGCTTGATGCCCCGTGTTTCTGGCTCTGAGCAGGCGGACAGACATAGCCGGAAATCAACGTGATCGAGTACTATCGGGTTGATTGACACCCCGCTGCTGGCGGCCGATTGGCCGCGAGTCTGCAGGGGCGGCATTGCACCAGCAGCTCTTGTGAGCTGCTGGTGCAATGCTGAATACGGCAAGAGTATAGCTCGCCGTATTAAGCGAGGTCTGGCGGTCCTGATCCGTACTGTCGGATCAGGTCCACCAGACCTTGATAAATAGGGGCCTTTGAATGAGATAGCAATTTTGATTTACACTATTGATAAATAATGAGACACTATCGAAGATACCACGACAGTGTTCTTGTGAGCACCTCTACTTATACCTTTTACATGGGCTTTGTGCACTGAGGGCACCTATTTTTCCAGGATAGCAGAGGTTTCTGTGGCTCCAGGACAGAGACAAGTGGCCACATGCAGGTCGGAGGAGGACTGTTGTAAGGGCAAGATGTGACTGGGACAGTCATTACACTCCCACAATTGAGAACTGATCAAGAGGCTGTCACTATCAGTCCTGGAGTTGCAAAAAAACCCCACCATTTTACCTCCCCTTAAAGGGACACTGAACCCAAATTTTTTCTTTTGCGATTTAGATAGAGCATGCAATTTTAATCAACTTTCTAATTTACTCCTATTATCACATTTTCTTCATTCTCTTGGTATCTTTATTTGAAAAGCAAGAATGTAAGTTTAGATGCCAGCCCATTTTTGGTTTACAACCTGGGTTGTTTTTGCTGATTGGTGGATAAATTCACCCACCAATAAACAAGTGATGTCCAGGGTCTGAACCAAAAATTGTCTGGCTCCTTATCTTAGATTCCTTCTTTTTCGAATAAAGATAGCAAGAGAACAAATAAAATTTGATAATAGGAGTAAATTAGAATGTTGCTTAATATTGCATGCTCTATCTGAATCACAAAAGAAAAAATTTGGGTTAAGTGTCCCTTTAAGCCTACTGTAAGGAGCTTACCTTACCAGTAGGATTTGAATGCGTACACATGATTATGTATGTCTATAGAGATAACACAGTGACAGGCAGCTTTTCTTACTTATAATACCAAATATATCTTTAGCAAACACTTTGATGACAGTAACTGAATTGCAATGATGTTCAGGGTTTGTAATCCTATGATCAATGCAAGAGTAAGCTTTGCCTTGTTGGTGGACATTATAATCACTATTTAAAGGGATATTCCAGTCAAAATTTAAATGCACATAGATTTATTACGTCTTTGAATAGAAACATATTTGCAATATACATGTATTGGCAAAAATGCTTCTAGTAAAAGTTATCACTGTTTTAGTATTAACATTTTTCTCTGCACGTGAAGCATAGCAAGAAATTCTCAATGCACCAGCATTTAAAATACTGCAGCTGCAAAGAGCACCAGTGGGGCTTGTATCATGTCAGCCATTAACAAATTGAGTCGTTACCAGATGGTACAAGCACCTTAGGCTCTCTGAGCAAGTGCTGTGTTTAAAATGCTGGTGCACGGTGCATACTTAAATACACTTTTGAAACAGCTATAGCTTTTTATTAGAAGCATTTTTGCGTTCTCCAAACATGGCACTTATAAATCTTCACTCCACGTTGTGACTAGTATCAATGCAGTTGATGTCATCAACTGACTGACTTAATCCAGCATAATGCAGTAGAAAGAAAGTCCAGGAGACGTCACAGTGAAGAGGAAAAAGTAAAACTTAACTTTTATTGTGCAATATTAAAAGCATCAAATATTAGTGGTCACTGTCAGTGGCAGCCAATACACCCATACCAGTCCAATCTCCTACGAGTTTCATGCCGAAAACTCTGACAAAGTGCATGTAGGCTGTTGGACTGCAATGGTTGGCTGCCACAGACAGTGACCACTTACATTGGGTGCTTTAAATATTGAACAATAAAAATTAAGTTTTAATGTTTCCTCTTCAATGTGGCATCTCCTGGATTTGCTTTACCACATCTATGTTTACACCTTTTCAGTAACTGAGAACGCTATGTTACTACTGTTTGGTAATAATTACTGTATAGGAGGAGCCTTCTGCTAAAAGTGACTAATGACTTTGTATTTAACATCCTCTTAACACATCAATATCTTTACTGGGATCTATTGCGATGATCAAGTAGCACCACTCACTGTATAGAGATTTATAGAAAAATAATATTTATATCACTGCCTCAGAGTTATACTCCTCAACATTTTGTCTGCAGTTTTTGTGCACATGCACTGTTTTCAGCAATCAATACTTTATTTTATACAGTCATGGCTGCAAAGAAACCTTCCAAAGCAGATAAAACTCCTAGAAACACTAGTACTATGGGTCCCTCAGTGGATAGTTACTATAAGTGCTCTGACACTTGTACACACAAACTACCTCTCACTCTTCTAAAGATCAGTTAAAGTTGCAGGACAGAAAGATAGATAGATATTTGGACCTAATCACACACATGCACAAATCTCCACTTGTACTGACAAATTGTGTGATCTTTATAAAACAAATAGACAATTTAGAAAATATAAATCAGCAAAATATTCTCAGGATTCATGCTATTCCAGAGTCCATCACCTCAGAACTACTCCAGGTATATCTAATTGGATGATTTTCGTACGTTAGCTGGGAAGGGAATGCCCTGTTATTGATAACTTACAAATAGAAGAGTTTCATATGGCCTACGTCAAAAGTCTCCTCTAAACAATCTACATAGAGATTCATGTGAATCACAGAAGAAACGGTTATGTCCTATGCCTCTTTAAATTTCAAGGACACAGTATCTAGTTTTTTGTGAATCTCTCCACTTGGACCTTTAGCAGTAAATATGATTGGTTGCTTCTCTCTGTGCTATGTTAAACATCCCTGTTCCTAACAAACCTCAAAAAAACTCTAAAGCCCCTTCAGAACCTACAGAAAGGGTCAATCCTTCCAGAATATCTTCCAATGCACAGAAGTCTCCATGGTAAAAACTCTACAGGAAGAGACCTAGAAGAAAACTTAAAGCCCTGCTGATCATACCAATGCTCCAGATGATGGAGATGGCTAACCTTCCCCCTCTGAGGGTCTTCACCTTGGTTGTATATGCGTTACTGTATTTGGAGTGAAGAATGTTTCTACCGCTTAATGTAGGCCCTCATTGTGCTCTAACTGACCATCTTGTATACAGTTTACTCTTACTAGTTTTTACAGTTTGTTATTAGTTGAGTGACCTTGAGTGGATAATTTTTAATCACCTAGTCTTATTATTTCTACCTTTAGGGGTTCACTCTGTTCCATTTACCTTAGCACTTACCGCTTTTGTTATTATACGTGTCTTCATATGGCCATACTTTTGAGGACATCATTTCACTTTTGTCATGGATTTATGTTTCATTTTAAACTTGGCATGCTGTGTAATTATTATTTTTCTAGCTCAAGGGCTCACTTTTCATTGCGACGCACTATACAAATATTCCATATTGCAACCTCACCCTAATGGGGGCTAGATTACGAGTGTTGCGCTATTTATCGCTCCCGATAGTGGGTTAACATCGCTAGAAGTAAGCTTTTTGTCCACGTATTACAAGTTGAAAGTAAAAAAAAATTGCTTGCCCCGGTCTTTGCAATCTGTTTGCTCGGCTTCGTTCTTACAGCCAGAATAAAGGGAGTATTGGCCAAGTCCCTCAAAGTGAGTCTGTCCTTAGAGCAGCATTCCCGTACTGCCGGCAAGGGAAATCACTGCCAGTATAGACAGTCTAGCGTCACTGTACATGTGTGTGGGCGTGGCCTTACGTGTTTTACAGGGCTCCTCCCGCTTCATCACAGGCTATGCCCACTCCTCTGCAACTCCTGCTATTTATGGGAAAGTTTGCAAAACATTGTAGATCTTCTAGTGTTATTAAGGTGCCAAATTACTTCTGTAAAAAATTGCCTTCCATGCCTTAAAAGTGCACCAAACATCTAACTACATTCTTCATGCTATAAAACAGCAATTTTGTCCATTGCTAGATAAAACATGCCCCAAGTTGATTTGATTAAAAACAGATATAATGGATATAATTATTCCTATGCACATACACAAATAAATAAATAAAAAATAATTAATTTATATATGTGCATAAGAATAATTATATCCATTATATCAGTTTTTAATCTGTTTTTAATTGATCTACAATGTTTTGCAAATTTTCCCATAAATAGGAGTTGCAGAGGAGTGGGCATAGCTTCTGATGAAACGGGGAGAAGCCCTGCGAAATGCATAAGGCCACGCCCCCACACACGTACAGTGACGCTAGACTATTTATACTGGCGGTTATTTCCCTTGCAGGCAATATGGGAACGCTGCTCTAAAGATGTAATAACTTTGAGGGACTTGGTCAATACTCGGTATTCCCTTGTTCTGGCTGCAAACTTTCCCATAAATAGAAGGAGTTGCAGAGGAGTGGGCATAGCCTCTGATGAAGCGGGGAGGAGCCCTGCAATAGGTGTAAGGCCATGCCCAGACACACATACAGTGATGCTAGACTGTCTATACTGGCGGTTATTTCCCTTGCTGGCAATACGGGAATGCTGCTCTGAGGACAGACTCACTTTGAGGGACTTGGCAAATACTCAGTATCCCCTTGTTCTGGCTGTAAGAATGAAGCCGAGCAAATGGATTACAAAGACTGGGGTTACGAGTCGTTGGACAATTTACAACAAATTATAGTAAAGACTACAACAAAATTTGTGGCATTATTGTACCTAATAAAGCTGTGTTTTTCTATTTTTAAAAATTGCCATACTTTTTCTTTTTTCATATGGTCTGGAGATGCGGATTAGCAGAGTGTTTGTATGTATGTATGTATATATATATATATATATATATATATATATATATATATATATATATATATATATATATATGTTAAAGCCCTTTGCAGCTTTTTTTTCTAACACCTGAGACCTCATATCTTTGAGCCCTTATAACTTTTTTATGCAATTTTTAAGTCATTTTTATTGTTTAAGACAGTAGCATTCTCCTGTAATGAACAAACAGAAGGAGCAGTAATACCCATAGAAGCAGCATTAGGTGGGTCTGAATGTATTAACATTTTTAAACATGAGCCACATAAATAAGCTGGAGGAGAGACCTCAGCTACTTTACAATAAACAGAACAGACGTTAGAATATCAAAATTGCATTAACATACTCTCCTATAGACTTCAATGGAAAGAGAAAAGTGGAAAATAACAACATTCATAATCACGTGCTAACTAGATTCACCATAAGCCCCCTACTCTAATAACTGTTAAACCGCCACATAGCCGGAGACGTGCAGTCATAGGAGGCAGGTGAAGCAGAGCCTCACCTGCCCTATGGGGCCAAATTTTTATTCAATTTAATTTTTTATTTTTATTTTAAATGTAAAAAAATATCCATTTCCCCCCCATGTTAACGCTATGGAGAGGCAGCGTACATGTCCACTTCTCTACATTGCACATCATGGGTGCATTCTTTAATAGCAGCAGCTGATATCAAGCGCCACCCACTGGTGGTCCAAACTATATCAAGTCAAATATGGACCAATAGGAGGCAGCTCTCATGCGGCCTCTTAGTGAAGGAGCCAATCAGTGACGGTCATGATTGACCGCACCAGGAGAACGTGACTGGCGCTGATGGGCTCCCTGCGCATTCACAAGGGAGCACCAGAAAGAAACAGCAAGGAACTGCCTGGCGGGAAGCGTGTCTACATCTGCCTCCTGAGCTCGGATCTTGCGATCATTATCTGACTGCTACCCGGCTGCCCTGCCCTGCCTGAGACACTTGAGCCCATCCTACACTTATATTCTACAAAGCAGTAAGTAACTGATAGGAGAAGAAAATATTTGACAGTCACTTACGTGTTTTGCAGCTTCAGCTTGTGTTGTAAAACCAAAACCTAGTCCTACTCATCTGCTCTTGTATTCCAACTGCATTGAATATTGGTAGTTCCTCAAGATAAGAATGTTCATATAAGCAAGCACTGAGCAGAAATAGTAATGCATTTTTTTTATTTAAAATAACTGTCCCCAGACTCACTGATAATTATGTATACTTAGCCCAGTGTTAGGGTACGTGGTGGTGAACTGCTGCTCTGAATATGTCCACTTCATCTTGTCAGAAGCCAAATAGATCTATAACTAGATAAAAATGATATCCAAGCATGTGTGCCTGCTGTTCTGTAATAATGACCTGGGATTGGAACTTGTGGCTTCTTCATAATTTATACTGAATGTTAAAAAGATATTTGTGTGTGGGAAAAAAAATGATATTGGCTGCAAAGTAATGAAATAAAAGAGAAAGTCCAGTTACATTCTAGAAAATAAGGTTTTAATTTTTTTTATGTGCTGACAGAAAATGAACACATTGAAAGAGAGATACCATGAGACTGTGTTCCTAGTTAATGTTTTTACTGAAATCCTAAATGTGAGCAATGTTTATGGTTCAAACCATTCATGAGTCATGTACCAGTGTAGCACAGAAGAGCAATGGGTGATCTCATTTCCCTGCACATTCTTATTTCCTTTTCTTTACATGTGCAGCATGTTTTTCTTTATATTTGCATATTATGGTCACATACATACTTATAATACTAGTTGAGTGGAAACCCTTGTTGTGATTAATGTGAAAATAAAAAGCTGCTTGACTACTGCTATAAACTTCCATGATTCAGAAATTGCAATTTAAAAAAAAATAAAATAATAATTCTAATTTACTTTTATTATTATGCACTTTATTCTTTTGGTATCCTTTGTTGTAGAGCATGTTGGGGATTTGCATGTGTATATCTTGAGCACCATATAGCAACAGCAGTGTTTGCAGTATTGATAACTTGTTATTCTTTGTGAAAAATTAGTAATTTTCAATAAAAATCATATCTAGATATGCAGAAGCATGTGTGTCTTGAAAACGTTAAAGGGATATAAAACCCAATTTCTTGCTTTCATGATTCAGATAGAGCATGCAATTTTAAGCAACTTTATAATTTACTCCTATTATCATTTTTTTAGGAGTAAATTAGAAAATGCAGTGCTACTATTTATACTCATTGAAGACATATGAAAAAAATGCAATGCATGGTCTTACCTTCCTAGAGGCAGACCTTTCTTCATTTTCTGTGATGAGATTGAAATTTTTCTGCAGGTCCCTTTGAATTGAAATAGTAAAATTAGACAGTTACACTAAAACATTGTTTCTCAACCGCGGCCCTCAAGTACCCCCAACAGGCTAGGTTTCTATTATAGCTGAACCAGTGCAAAGGTAAAGTAATCAACTGAGCAGTAACACCATGGTTATTAACCTGCTCTCACCCATAAACTGATTATTTCACCTGTGCACTGGTTCACCTATAATTAAAACCTGGCCTGTTGGGGGTACTTGAGGACCGCGATTGAGAAACAATGTTTTAGTGTAACTGTCTAATTTTACCATTTGAATTCAAAGGAACCTGCGGAAAAATTTCAATCTCATCATAGAAAATAAAGAAAGTTCTGCCTCTGGGAAGTTAAAGGGCCACTAAACCCAAAATCTTTCTTTCATGATTCAGATAGAACATACAAATTTAAACAACATTACAATTTACTTCTATTATTTATTTTGCTTCATTTTTTAGATATCCTTATTTGAAGAAAAAGCAATGCACATGGGTGAGCCAATCACATGAGGCTTCTATGTGCAGCAACCAATCGGCAGCTACTGAGCATATCTAGATATGCTTTTCAGCAAAGAATATCAAGAGAATAAAACAAATTAGAAAATAGAAGTAAATTAGAAAGATGTTTAAAAATGCATTCTCTTTCTAAATCATGAAAGAAAAAATGTGGGTTTCATGTCCCTTTAAGACCATGCACTGCATTTGCTTATAGAATCAGAATTTAATTAGTTTCTTACCTGTATGCGCGTGTTGTGAATAATGCTAATTGCCCTTGTGGAACCTGCTAATTTAATCGTAAATTTAAGGTACCTCTATTGGGTTCATATATGGACTTCTCAGGTGTATCATAGCCAGTGCCTCACCAGCCTCTAACCTCACCACATGTCCTTGTGTCTGTGTCTATATATATATATATATATATATATATATATATATATATATATATATATATATATACACACATACATATATATGTCCCTTATATGTAGCTGCCACTTTCAGGTTGGACTGCATATCCCCTTCCAATAATGAGGGCTGGATTAAGTGCTTTTTCAGTCAGTAGTAAAGTGTTCCTATCCTAATGTTTTCAGTGCTCCGTTTAGGGCAAGATTATAAGTGAAGCACAAAATATTGATTTTCGGTCACAAGAGGGCATTTCCATAGGCTCCAATGGGAGCCTCGTTCTTATGCCGTGAGACACAATATGAGAACTATTGCAGTGAAGGGGTAAGTCGTGCAGCGATAGGCAACAAATGTAAATATATATGTATGTGCTTATATACATATATATTTATGTGTTTATATTTTTTAGTTTGGGGCAATTGGGGGACATTTAGAAAATTAGCAAGAGGTCTGGCCTGTGGTTAATTTTCTGAGCGGTAAATTACTTACTGCAAGCTGGCGTTAGCAATAATTAGCCAATTGTAATTTGCCCGTCAGTGGGCGCAAGATAATTTAGGGCTCCACTTGTAATCTAGTTCAATATTTTTTATATTTTTTTAAATCCTAGTAGCAAGTTGTTTGGAAAGTGAACAGTTTCTCTCTATATTTGGGTTCAGTATAGATCGATGCACTCCTTAAAGGGACAGTCAAGTAAAAAATAAACTTTCATGTTTCAAATAGGGCATGTAATTTTAAACAACTTTCCAATTTACTTTTATCAACAATTTTGCTTTGTTCACTTGGTATTCTTAGTTGAAAGCTAAACCTAGGAGGTTCATATTCTAATTTCTTAGACCTTGAAGACCGCCTCTAATCTAAATGCATTTTGATAGTTTTTCACCACTAGAGGGCCTTAGTTCACATGTTTCATATAGATAACATTGAGCTCATGCACGTGAATTTACCATGGAGATAGCTCTGATTGGCTAAAATGCAAGTCTGTCAAAAGAACTGAAATAAAGGGGCAGAGGTAAAGCGTGTATAATTATAACTGTTGGTTATGCAAAACTGGGGAATTGGTAATTAAGGGATCTTTTAAAACAACAAAAATTCTGGTGTTGACTGTCCCTTTAATGTCCGAATCGTAATATTAACAGCTGTCATAAAAAGCCTCCAAAACTTACAGCTACTTTTAGGGTGGCGCATAGAGTAAGAATTGAATCATATTGTTTTGGTGGTGAGTAGGTGTGCTGCATATGATATTTGTTTGTGAGATATGTCTCCCATAAGGATTGCATTTGTGAATTTAATCTTCATAAAATAATATTCTTCTAGTAATAAGGTGCAATTACATTTGTGTTGCCATTGTGCCAGGAATGGGATCTTATCTGACTTCCAGTTTCTTGCAATAAGAATTTTAAGGCTATTACTTAGGACATTAAACAATTTTTTCTTTGGGGTTGTGATGAAACTTTAATTTTGACTAGACTATCCCTTTAAGGAACTAAGTTAGAACATGCAGAATTTAACTGAATCCTTAAAGGGACAGTATACACTCATTTTCATATAACTGCATGTAATAGACACTACTATAAAGAATAAGATGCACAGATACTGATATAAAAATCCAGTATAAAACTGTTTAAAAACTTACTTAGAAGCTGTCAGTTTGGCTCTGTTGAAAAGGTAGCTGGAAAGCCCACTGCAAGTGGCAAATAAGACACTCCCCCCCTCCCCCTTCTTTTGCATATGAAAAGACCCTTTACACAAACAGGAACAAGCTGGAGAAGGTAGCTGACAGTATTCACATAAAACTTTGGGGCTTGGTTAGGAGTCTAAAAATCAGAGCAATGTTATTTAAAAATAAGCAAAACTATATATTTATTTTTTTAAAAAACTTTATGGGCTATATAAATAGATCATCTACAAGACATTTATGCAAAGAAAAAATGAGTGTATAATGTCCCTTTAACTAATTCCTACGCAATTCATCAAGGGGGTAGCCACCTATAGCTCCAACTAAGACATCAAATAAAAGGGATATGATTATTTTTATTTTTTTGTTTTTATTTAATCATATTAATCATTTTAAAAAATGTGTTTGCATGAAAACGCATCTGCATTTTATTCTCAGGCTAATATTCGCTTTGAACAGAAATGTTTTAGTAGGTTTTGGTGTTTATGTCCGTTTAATGTCCCATTAAAGGGACATGAAACACAATTTTTTTCGTTCAAGATTGAGATAGAGTTAACAACTTGAAATAACTTTCCAATTTAACTTCATTTTCTAATTTGCTTAATTCTGTTAGTATATTTTATTGAAAAGCATACCTGGGTAAGCTCAGGAGCAGCATTGCACTACTGGGAGCTAGCTGCTAACTGGTGGCTGCACATATGTGCATGACTCCCCTGATGTGTTAAGCTAGCTTCCAGTAGTGCATTGCTGCATCTTCAACAACGGATACCAAGAAACAAATTTGATAATAGAAGTAAATTGGAAAGTTGATTAAAATGTTATGCTCTATCTGAATCATGCAAAAACAAAATGCAAGTTTCATGTCCCTTTAAGAAGGAAAACCACTGATGCTTGGGAGCTTGTGGAATTCACAGTAAAATGACTCAGTCAGGATAACACCATCTTTAGATATGTATTCCAAAATGATTTATGCTGACAATGAAACAATTTGTAATTTTAGTTTCTATTTTTAAAAACATACGGCTAGATTACAAGTTTTTGTCGGTAAGGCTGTGTGGTTCTAACAAGCCTTTTTTTCTTACCGCAATGCTGGTATTACAAGTTTTCTTCAAGCCGGCGTTAGCCTCAGAAAAGTGAGCGTTGAGCAAAATTTAGCTCCACATCTCACTGAAATACCAGCGCTGCTTACGGTAGTGGTAAGCTGGCAAAACGTGCTCGTGCACGATTTCCCCATAGGAAACAATGGGGCTGAGCTGGCTGAAAAAAACCTAACACCTGCAAAAAAGCAGCGTTCAGCTCCTAACGCAGCCCCATTGTTTCCTATGGGGAAATTAATTTTATGTCTGCACCTAACACCCTAACATGAACCCGAGTCTAAACACCCCTAATCTTACACTTATTAACCCCTAATCTGCCGCCCCAAACATCGTCGCCACCTACATTATATTATTAACCCCTAATCTGCCGCTCCGGACACCGCCGCCACCTACATTATACTTATGAACCCCTAATCTACTGCCCCCAACATCGCCAAACCCTACATTATATTTAGTAACCCCTAATCTGCCCCCCCAACGTCGCCGCAACTATATTAAATTTATTAACCCCTAATCTGCCGCCGCCGCCAATGTCGCCGCCACTATAAAAAATGTATTAACCCCTAAGTCTAACCCTAACCATAACACCCCCTAACTTAAATATAATTTAAATACATCTAAATAAATTTACTACAATTAAATAAATTATTCCTATTTAAAACTAAATACTTACCGATAAAATAAACCCTAAACTAGCTACAATATAACTAATAGTTACATTGTAGCTATTTTAGGATTTATTTTTATTTTACAGGCAACTTTGTATTTATTTTAACTAGGTACAATAGTTATTCAATAGTTATTAACTATTTAATAACTTCCTAGTTAAAATAAGTACAAATTTACATGTAAAATAAATCCAAACCTAAATTACAATTACACCTAACACTACACTATCATTAAATTAATTATATAAATTACCTACAATTAACTACAATTAAATTAAATAAACTAAAGTACAAAAAAAAACCCACTAAATTGCAGAAAATAAAAAAAGAATTACAATTTTTTAAAACTAATTACACCTAATCTAATCCCCCTAATAAAATAAACCCCCCCCCCCCCCAAAACTTCCATCCTCTTCCATCCGACGGCGACTGAAGAATGAAGGTTCCTTTAAGTGACGTCATCCAAGATGGCGTCCCTTCAATTCCGATTGGCTGATAGAATCCTATCAGTCAATCGGAATTAAGGTAGGAAAAATCCTATTGGCTGATGCAATCAGCCAATAGGATTGAAGTTCAATCCTATTGGCTGATCCAATCAGCCAATAGGATTGAGCTCGCATTCTATTGGCTGATTGGAACAGCCAATAGAATGCAAGATAAATCCTATTGGCTAAGACATCTAATAAAAGGGATATGATTATTTTTATTTTTTTGCTTTTATTTAATCATATTAATCATTTTAAAAAATGTGTTTGCATGAAAACACATCTGCATTTTATTCTCAGGCTAATATTCGCTTTGAACAGAAATGTATTAGTAGGTTTTGGTGTTTATGTACGTTTAATGTCCCATTAAAGGGAGTAGAAACTCAATTTTTTGGTTCAAGATTGAGATAGAGTTAACAATTTTAAATAACTTTCCAATTTAACTTCATTTTCTAATTTGCTTAATTCTGTTAGTATATTTTATTGAAAAGCATACCTGGATAAGCTCAGGAGCAGCAATGCACTACTGAGAGCTAGCTGCTAACTGGTGGCTGCACAGATTAGGATTAATTTATTAAATAGTAGTAAATTTATTTAGTGTTATTTAAATTATATTTAATTAGGGGGGTTAGACTTAGGGTTAGACTTAGGTTTAGGGGTTAATACATTTAATATAGTAGCGGCGATGTTGGGGGCGGCAGATTAGGGGTTAATAAATGTAGGTAGGTGTCGGCGATGTTAGGGACGGCAGATTAGGGGTTAATAAAATTTAACTAGAGTTTGCGAGGCGGGATTGCGGCGGTTTAGGGGTTAATAAATTTATTAAAGTGGCGGCGATGTGCGGTCGGCAGATTAGGGGTTAAACATTTTAGTTAAGTGTTTCCGATGTGGGGGGGCCTCGGTTTAGGGGTTAATAGGTAGTTTATGGGTGTTAGTGTACTTTTTAGCACTTTAGTTAAGAGCTTTATGTTCCGGCGTTAGCCCATAAAACTCTTAACTACTGACTTTTAAATGCGGTAGGAGTCTTGCCAGGAGAGGGTCTACCGCTCACTTTTTCAGGCGATCATAATACCGGCGTTAGGAAAATCCCATTAAAAAGATAGGATACGCAATTGACGTAAGGGGATTTGCGGTATGCTAAAAATCAAGTGAGCGGTAGACCCTCTCCTGCCTGACTCGTAATACCAGCGGGCGTTAAAAAGCAGCTTTGGGACCCCTCAACGCTGCTTTTTAAGGCTAACGCAAGACTCATAATCTAGGCGATAATAAGCACTTAATAGCTGTTTAATACATATCAAACAATGTTACATTTTACAGACATGTAAGTGTAGAATAAAGTTGGTCATTTCATTACTGATTGATGTGTATATATATATATATATATATATATATATATATATGTGTGTAAATTAAGACTTTTTTCTAGAGCAAAAGCTTTGAAGATGCTTAACTAAATATTTAATGTAACTTTTCCAGCTGTTTCAAATTTTTATCCCAAAGTAAATTATTTTATATCTGTATTTTGTATTTCTGAAAGATTATGGGCCAGATTACAAGTGGAGTGCAAATGTTTGTGGGTTACCACTTGTAGGAGTTGAAAGTAAACGCGATCGTTTGAGCGTAATTGCCATTTACAATGAATGTTTACCGCAACTTCAGAGCTCTGATTTAACTGTTTAATTGTTTCACAAAACTAAAAAATGGCACAAAACACATCAAAAAAACATTACAAAGTATAGTTGTACTCATAATGACACCATGTAATAAAAATTATAAAATAATATTGAACACAAAAGTTATAAAGGCTAAAAGACATCAGATTTCAGGCGTTAGAAAAAAAAAGGCAGTCAAAAAGGGATGTAATATTGAGATAAATACATATATATGTCTAGATAGGTATGTATGTATAATAAGACAAGAGAGAGGATAGAAAATGAAGGGCGCACTGGAAAGGCACTATAAAATGTAACAAGGAAACTGTTAGGAAACCCCACTGTGAAATGTAATTAGAGTAACTGTTAAGAAACCCACACTATACTGGTGCTCCTTCAAAATAATGAAGCAACAAATAAATAGTAGAAATGACTACAGTAGCCAATTCTACTTGTCTAGCATATATAATTCTAAGGTAAGGTAGTCCTCATGTTTAAATAAATATAGCGCATATACCGGATGCGAGTAGAAAAACGCTTGAAAATGTTTTAACACATGTTATAACAAAATATATGCTACCTGAACAATTGGTAACATTCAACCTAGTGAATAAGTAAAAAACCTACAGATCTACAGTGAAATCTAAACACAGTGTGATAGAGTCAATTGAGTACAACATAAAAAATGTCCAAATTTCAAAAACACATATACATAAGCACAATTAGTACAAACAGATAAATACAGATAGGACCAGTGATAAAAGTATAGAAATATTATGACCCAGAGAAACTATTCATAGGTAGTACAAAGTTCCTGATTATCCCTGTGGATTAAATTTCTTATAAGGGTAAAAACATGATAAAGAAATAATTACAAATAATGAATATAAATAGATAAAATTATAATTTAAAAGTATTTTTATATAAATGAAAGCAGAGAAATGGAAATCCACATTGCCCGGAGTAAAGGTTCCCTTAGGGATATCTACTATAGTCTTGTCTGTGTCTTGCTTGTATGACCTTATGCATGCAAAACAGATAAAAAACACAATAGTGCAGTAAGAAACTGCATATAACACGGCCCCAAGAGAAGACTGTTCACAGCTTAGAGTTCTTTCAATATCGGGAATAAAACAGCAGACTGGTAATTATTTCCGATATTGAAAGAACTCTAAGCTGTGAACAGTCTTCTCTTGGGGCCGTGTTATATGCAGTTTCTTACTACGGGTCGAGAGACCACTGAACCTAATCAGGGCCGTCTTTAATATTGACTGGACCCTGGGCAAAAAAATTCTTGGGCCCCCACCCCCACCCCACCCATGCAATTTCGCTCTCCACCCCAACATCCCAAAAAACAACTAAATCAATTTATTTTATAATTGTTTTCAAAATTATTAACCCAGTAGTGGATCATCCACTGTTGGGCTAATCATTTAAAAAAATGAAATAAATTGCAATATGTGAAACTGTACCTAAGCAGTATTAATAAGTAAATAAATATATAAATTCCTCCACCGTGGATTTATTTAATATTCTTTTGAATGTGATTCTGGTGTGAGGTTAGCCGGTTAAAGATATTTAGGGCAGCCAACAGGAGCAAAGTAAGTTAAAGACTGAGGAGGAAGCATGGAGGTGCAGACAAATATAAGTTTACTGACTGGAACAGCAGAACTGCTATGGGAAACTGTAAAATCTGAGACAGAGAGAAAACAAAAACTATAAAAATAAACCTTACATTAATGTGTGAAGTATCAGCATGACACTATACATCAGCCACAGCAGCACATGTCACTTCTTTGCTAGGAACAAGTTCCCTCTCACCCTGTACTAGACAATGCTGCATGGGGAGAGGCGTGTGTGCACTCACTTATTCTTCCCACTGATACCTTTCTACAAAGCACTGTTCCCCTAACAAACTTCAGTTAGTTGATCTTAGGGCCACAGCAGAAAGAGCAGGGCTAAGTATGAACCATAAAAAAAAAAAAAAGATTTTTTTTTTTTTGGACTCTTGGGCCCCTCAACACTTACCTCATACTGATTGGGGCTAAGGAGTGTAAGTAGATATCCCTAAGGGAACCTTTACTCCGGGCAATGTGGATTTCCATTTCTCTGCTTTCATTTATATAAAAATACTTTTAAATTATAATTGTATCTATTTATATTCATTTACTGACTATTTTGCTATTTTTGACCCTTATAAGAAATTTAATCCACTCTGGGTCATAATATTTCTAGTTGAAAGAGACTTTTATCACTGGTCCTATCTGTATTTATCTGTTTGTACTAATTGTGCTTATGTATATGTGTTTTTGAAATTTGGACATTTTTTATGTTGTACTCAATTGACTATATCACACTGTGTTTAGATTTCACTGTAGATCTGTAGGTTTTTTTACTTATTCACTAGGTTGAATGTTACCAATTGTTCAGGTAGCATATATTTTGTTATAACATGTGTTAAAACATTTTCAAGCGTTTTTCTACTCGCATCCGGTATATGCGCTATATTTATTTAAACATGAGGACTACCTTACCTTAGAATTATATATGCTAGACAAGTAGAATTGGCTACTGTAGTCATTTCTACTATTTATTTGTTGCTTCATTATTTTGAAGGAGCACCAGTATAGTGTGGGTTTCTTAACAGTTACTCTAATTACATTTCACAGTGGGGTTTCCTAACAGTTTTCCTTGTTACATTTTATAGTGCCTTTCCAGTGCGCCCTTTATTTTCTATCCTCTCTCTTGTCTTATTATATTCTATCTCTTATCTAAACGGGAGGTGTGGGGACTCTCCAGTTTAGGTAGATAGATTGGGGCAGCAATACTTTGATTAGGCGATACTGTATATCTTAGACTCTACACTGCTCCAGACTCACACTCCCTCTTTACACAGGTATGTATGTATGTATATATATATATATATATATATATATATATATATATATATATATATATATGCTTATATATGTTGTGCTTATGTATTTATATGTGTATATATGTATTTACAAACATATATATACATATAAACACATATATATCGATATATACCATATATAAGTGCATTGGAGCTCTTTGCAGTTAAAGGGACACTGAACCCAAATTTTCTGTTTCATGATTCAGATAGAGCATGCAATTTTAAGCAACTTTCTAATTTACTCCTATTATCAAATTTTCTTCAGTCTCTTGGTATCTTTATTTGAAATGCAAGAATGTAAGTTTAGATGCAGGCCCATTTTTGGTTAACACACTGTGTTGTTCTTGCTGATTGGTGGATAAATTCATCCACCAATAAACAAGTGCTTTCCATGGTCTGAACCAAAAAATAGATTAGATGCCTTCTTTTTCAAATAAAGAAAGCAAGAGAACGAAGAAAAATTGATTATAGGAGTAAATTAGAAAGTTGCTTAAATTTGCTTAAATTTGCATGCTCTATCTGAATCATGAAAGAAAAAAATTGGGTTCAGTGTCCCTTTAAGTAGATGAAACCATATAAACTCATATGTATGCAATATTCATATTTAATAAAGTGTTATAGTGTATATATACTGTAAATATTTCACATTCCAATGTTCTGCACATAGCAGAATATGTTTTAAATATTTATAAATTAATTAAAGCTCATGCCGGAGCGTTAATTACCACTCGTAATCTGGCCCTAAGTGATTTGTTTTTGCCTATTTATAGAGTGCTTGATTACAAGGGGGGCACTAAGAGGGAACTAAGATTAGCGCAAAATCTGGTATTACAAGATTCTCTACAAAACAAGGTTTACCATAAAATCTTAACGCAGACAGAATTTATAATTTAGTGCTTCCAATGCTTTTACTGGAAAGTGCAGGGAACACTATTAGTGCTCTCATTACATGTGGTGAGTTAAACAGCACTGGACATTTTAGCCCTTTTGGAGGCCTGAAATAAAGAGTTAACAAGACATCACAAATGGGAACCGCCTAAGGTCGCTAGATTTGGTCGGAAGATAGAGTCACTAATGATCAGTACACTCTGCACCCCGGGTTTCTGCTAGGTGTTGTAGAGCTTCTTGAGGTTTTCTCTCACACATCTCCCTTTAGACTCTGGAGCAGGCTGAGTACAGGATGACTGGATCAGGGAGTCTCTCAGGAAATGTGAGTCACATTGAGAAGTCATCCCCAATAATTAGAAGTCTGTGGTTGCAGATCCAGGCTCTGATCAATCTATTATACTAGTAATTAGTTGATCTTAGCAACGGAGCTCTAGTTCTGCACCTGGCTTCTGCAAGCTCTGCCACCCATTTCCCATATATTTTATACTCTGCAGCTGGTATAACAAGTAATTGAAAACACATTAAGGGAAAAGCAATTCTACTGTGTACTGTCCCTTTAAATTCACTTCTATTATAAAATGTACTTTCTACTCTTATTGAAAATCATATGTACATATCCTACACCACTGAAAGCTAGGTGAGTAGAGGCTACACACTTTTGTCTCTTGTCATTGGCTCACCATATGTGTTCAGCTAGCTCCCAGTAGTGCATTGTTGCTCTGGAGCTGAGATTAACTAGGTGTTCAATACCATTACAGGAGGAGGCCATTAAATGTAAGCAATAGTGCAATAATAAAATGTTTAGCATCTTCTTTTACACTTTCATAAGTCTTTAAGCAGACTGTACCCTAGAACAGTGTTTCTGAACCGCGGTCCTCAAGTAGCCCCAACAGGCCATGTTTTTAGTATAGCTGAACTAGATCACAGGTGAAATAATCAGCTGATCAGTAACACCATGTTTACAAACCTGCTCTCACCCTTAAGCTGATTACTTCACCTGTGCTCTAGTTCAGCTATAATGAAAACCAGGCCTGTTGGGGCTACTTGAGGACCGCGGTTGAGAAACACTGTCCTAGAAAACCCATTGAGGCAAGTCTTGGCTTTCACAGCCCAACATGGTAATATGCACTTTTATCAAACAGACATAATAAATATATTGTACTACACAATCATTTCAAACACATACGATTAAATGCATTATTAAACAACTTCTATTTCGCCAGTGTCAGTTAACAATGAGCTTAAAAAAAAAGTTCACTTATGAAGCATACCTGCCCTCTAATGGCAGAGTGAAGTAATTACAATGTAAGACAAAACACAATATTGGAGCACATCCAAACAAATGAGACCACATATTATAAATGCAGCAAAAACTTGCCTGCAAAAAACTTTTTACTTTTAAATAAAATTGGCATCTTAGTCACACAATATGGCCATATTCCGCTCAGCCAGTCACCACTTACAAGGTGTCCCAAGATAGACTGGTCCTAACACTATAAAGTTTAGCCTTTCTTAACACTATAAAGTTTAGCCTTACTGGGCTGAATCATTTAATTCTAATATACCAAAATAGAATCAGCACTGCAGTACTATGCCTCAAATCAAAACTGCATAGAATGAGACTCCCTGGCTATATATATATATATATATATATATATATATATATATATATATATATATATATATATAAATATATATATATATATATATATATGTATATGTATATATATATACAAAACCGAGGGGAACTCAGGACAAACGGTTAATATAAATGTATATCAAAACCAATATCAATTAAATAATGTTGGCATCATTAACAATATACAAACTAACTTAGTTTGGTGGTGCAGACCCTATAAAAATTGTATATGCACATAAACTTTAAGAAAAGATATGGAACATGTAAATTAATGTACCATGAGAAAGATAGGGAATCAAGCACTCTTTTAATACTAAAATGGAAATATATTACATACAATATGGGTAGTAAATTTCTGACCAATATAATCATGAAAGAAGTGCAATTTATTAAGCACAAATATAAGAAAACAAAAGTTAGACAATTAACTGTTCAATTCCCAAATAAAAGTCACAACGGTGTAACTCTTATCACAATCAACATGTGATGTATAGGCATATGACAATGTATTACCCTGAAAGATGTGCACATCTATTAGCAAGAAATATATATACGTGTCATTCTATAGTACCTGACACATACTACACCCAAGCTGTACACGGTACCCAAGTATGTTCAAGGGATATTACCGGACAGGTAAGTAACTGGGTTCTAAGTATTGAGAGGTACTAAGAAAGAACTAAATTGCTTGTATTAACATACAAATATAGTGCAGCAACCATTTGAAGAACATAAAAACACCAAATATATATGGGTTAGTGTGCAACGGAACAACAATCAACAAACATGCTGGATGGAGTATAGTGCAAGCATAATCGTTCCACGTTGGCCCTTCACACAGAGCAGAAATGCCATGCGAAATTATAAATGCATGAAAATGCAAGAAGCAAGCAAATGAAATGGATATTAGCAGCAGAGTAAGCAGTTCTCAATTCAACAGAATAGCGTGATATGCAAACAGAGTCAGACCGGGCTGGCCCTCCACTTAATGCGGTATTGCAAGTACAGTTCAGTGTGAATTCATGAAATGCAGAGAAGCAAGCAGATGCAATGGATAATGACAGCAGAACAGCCAGTTTTCAATTCAACAGGTGGCGTGATATGCAAACAAAGTCAGACCGGGCTGACTCTCCACTTAATGCGGTATTGCTACAGCAGTTCAGTCACTATCCATGTTGTGTATTTGTTATTAAACACTTAACAAGGATCAACGGAAAACTCTCGACAATAGAAGCTAACTATTTCACAGCAGACATACCTCTGATTACAGATAAGTGCTGCTACACATCACTGTGCTCTACACGCCGAATTAGCCTGGCGTGGATCAACTGCATCATCTCTTCCGGGTATGTCACATGCACAGAACGATCCAATGCCTACGATCTTGATTGTTTCACCCACAATGCCTAGTAATCGACGGGGCTTCCTCAGGGAAGATGGATCACAGCCCTACTAGGAGGGAATATAACGGCAGCAAACTCCTCCCATTCTGCCCATTAACTGTTTATAGCTCAAACAGTTTACATATAGAATAGTATACACCAAAGAACTCTAAAAATGATAAAAAATATACTAACTGCATAGTTTAAAAAAATGCAGAGTTACAAAAAGCGTTATTATTACTAGCACAAAGATTAGGCATAGCTTTTAGGAGAACACTTAACTGATAATTGAAAATACAATATGATAGTTAAATGTACATGAGTAACTTAACAGTGGATCCGCAATCGCGGTGTCAGGGAGAACCAAATGAAATTAATAAAATGTTGCAAATATTGTCAAGAAGCAACATAATGTTTAATTCAGTAATACTTGGTTAGAAACACAACCAAGAAGATTTTAGATGAAACTAGCCATGTCCAATTTCTCATTAAGTCCTGCTGGGGAGAGTGTGTTTAGAGTAAAGATCCACTTACACTCTTTTTGGAGGAGACATTTATCATTATCTCCCCCTCTTCCATGTAGGATCCCTTTATCAATCCCTGTGAATCGCATGCAGTTGGGATTGCTCTTGTGCTTTACTTGGTAGTGTCTGGCAATACTGCTTGTTTGAATTTCGCCTTTTATATCATCACAATGCTCTTTGATACGGTCCTTAAAAATCCTTTTCGTTTTGCCCACGTAAAACGCTGGGCATGAGCACTCTAAGAGATATACAACCCTTTCAGTATTACAGTTAAATAAATGATTAATGCGAAAAGATTTTGTGCAGTTGCCAGAAAATACCTTAGTTCTTTTCATGTATTCACATGTAACACACTTTCCGCAGGAAAAGTTTCCATTCGGTATATGTTTTCAAGTGCCTTCTTGATTAGTAGGTTTAAATTGGCTTTCGACCAGGTTGTCTTTGATATTTTTTGCTCTTTTTGCTGTAAGGCTGGGGTAAGCCCCCACCTCTGCAGCTATGTTGGCATCACTGAGCAAAATTGGCCAGTGCTTCTGGAGGACTGACCTAATGGTATGCCAGTGACAGTTAAACGTTGTAGTAAGACGTATCAATGATTCAGATTTTTTTTTCTTTTTGAACAAGAGATCATCTCTTTTCGTTTTCCTCGCAAAATTCATTGCTCTCTTAATTTTACGTTGCGAATAGCCTCGCTCAAGGAATCTGTCTTGCATCATTTTTGCATGTTCGTCAAACTTCTCTTTTGAGGAACAGTTGCGTCGTAATCGCAGGAATTGTCCTTTTGGAATTCCTTCAATGAGATGCTGAGGATGGTGACTGCTAGCAAGAAGCAAGCTATTAGTTGCAGTAGCTTTCCTGTAATTTTCAGTAACAAGAACATTATTAACATACTTCACTTTAATATCTAAGAAATCAATCTCAGACTCACTATAATGCATAGTGAGCCGTATATTAAGATCATTCGGATTGAACTTGAATCTGATTGGCTGATTCCATCAGCCAATCAGAATTTTCCTACCTTAATTCCGATTGGCTGATAGAATCCTATCAGCCAATCGGAATTCGAGGGACGCCATCTTGGATGATGTCCCTTAAAGGAACCTTCATTCTTCAGTTGTACGTCGAAAGAAGAGGATAGATCCGCGCTGGAGGTCTTCAGGATGGAGCCGTTCGTCATCGGATGAAGATAGAAGATGCCGCTTGGATCAAGATGGTTTCCGGTCCGGATCGCCTCTTCTTCCCGGATAGGATGAAGACTTTGGAGCCTCTTCTGGACCTCTTCAGCCGACGCTTGATAGAAGACTTCAGCCGGATTATGGATCGCCAGCCCCTGCTTGGGCTTGGATGAAGACTTCGGAGCCAGGACGGATCGGTGTGATACCCAGTGTGGTGAAGACAAGGTAGGATGATCTTCAGGGGGGTAGTGTTAGGTTTATTTAAGGGGGGTTTGGGTTAGATTAGGGGTATGTGGGTGGTGGGTTTTAATGTTGGGGGGGTTGTATTTTTCTTTTACAGGCAAAAGAGTTGAATTCTTTGGGGCCCTTTTAAGGGCTGGTAAGGTAAAAGAGCTTTGAACTTTTTTAATTTAGAATAGGGTAGGGCATTTTTTTATTTTGGGGGGCTTTGTTATTTTATTAGGGGGGTTAGAGTAGGTGTAATTAGTTTAAAATTGTTGTAATATTTTTCTAATGTTTGTAAATATTTTTTTATTTTTTGTAACTTAGTTCTTTTTTATTTTTTGTACTTTAGTTAGTTTATTTAAATGTATTTATTTGTAGGTATTGTATTTAATTAATTTATTGATAGTGTAGTGTTAGGTTTAATTGTAGGTAATTGTAGGTATTTTATTTAATTTCTTTATTGATAGTGTAGTGTTAGGTTTAATTGTAACTTAGGTTAGGATTTATTTTACAGGTAATTTTGTAATTATTTTAACTAGGTAACTATTAAATAGTTATTAACTATTTAATAGCTATTGTACCTGGTTAAAATAATTACAAAGTTACCTGTAAAATAAATATAAATCCTAAAATTATAATTTATATGCTATATTAGGGTTTATTTTACAGGTAAGTATTTAGCTTTAAATAGGAATAATTTATTTAATAAGAAATAATTTATTTAGTTAGATTTAAATTATATTTAACTTAGGGGGGTGTTAGTGTTAGGGTTAGAATTAGCTTTAGGGGTTAATACATTTATTATAGTAGTGGTGAGCTCCGGTCGTCAGATTAGGGGTTAATGTTTGAAGTTAGGTGTCGGCGATGTTAGGGAGGGCAGATTAGGGGTTAATACTATTTATTATAGGGTTATTGAGGCGGGAGTGAGGCGGATTAGGGGTTAATACATTTATTATAGTAGCGGTGCGGTTCGGTCGGCAGATTAGGGGTTAATTATTGTAGGTAGGTGGAGGCGACGTTGTGGGGGGCAGATTAGGGGTTAATAAATATAATATAGGGGTCGGCGGTGTTAGGGGCAGCAGATTAGGGGTACATAGGTATAATGTAGGTAGCGGCGGTGTACGGAGCGGCAGATTAGGGGTTAAAAAAAATATGCAGGTGTCAGCGATAGCGGGGTCAGCAGATTAGGGGTTAATAAGTGTAAGGTTAGGGGTTTTTAGACTCGGGGTACATGTTAGAGTGTTAGGTGCAGACTTAGGAAGTGTTTCCCCATAGAAAACAATGTAGCTGCATTAGGAGCTGAACGCTGCTTTTTTGCAGGTGTTAGGTTTTTTTTCAGCTCAAACAGCCCCATTGTTTTCTATGGAGGAATCGTGCACAAGCACGTTTTTGAAGCTGGCCGCGTCCGTAAGCATCGCTGGTATCGAGAGTTGAAGTGGCGTTAAATATGCTCTACGCTCCCTTTTTTGGAGCCTAACGCAGCCATTCTGTGAACTCTAAATACCAGCGGTATTTAAAAGGTGCGGGGGGAAAAAAGCACGCGTAGCTAACGCACCCCTTTGGCCGCAGAACTCTAAATCTAGCCGTAAGTCTTTCTAAACCAGTAAGGCTAAACTTTATAGTCTATCTTGGGACACCTTGTAAGTGACGACTGGCTGAGCAGAATATGGCCATATTGTGTGACTAAGATCCCAATTTTATTTAAAAGAAAAAAGTTTTTTGCAGACAAGTTCAGATGTGCGCCAATATTGTGTTTTGTCTTGTAGTTATTTTGGTCATTTTGGCATCTCTCCCACAATATGTGTGCTTATATATTAAATGTTTTTGTTAGGTGTGCTTAACCAACCCCCCTTGTTGTATTAATTACAATGTACACTGGCTTTTACGTCAAGCATATTTTTTTCTGGTGATCTATTTGTAGAATGCTGCAATTCCAAATTTGTGTATGGACACGCACATAAACCTTTACAAGCAACCGTGGGCGTAGGAAACAAAGAAAATCTGGGGGATAGCATTTTTACTGGAAGGGTATATATATATAGCCTTCTACTGGTAAGATCATTTAAAGTGATAAGAACTAGACATTTCACAGTGACAAATCTAGACAACATACTGTTGAAGGATGTGATACTCCTAGTGCTCTTGTTCTGAATAGGGATGGCAACTAGACCACTTACAATGACTGGACCTTTTGCCCCCATGTTAAAGGTCTGATTCTGTATAAAGATATAAATTGAGCCATTCACAGTGACAGAGCTAGATCGCATAATGCTAGAGAACATGTTACCCATAGTAGTCAGGTCCTGTATAGAGAAGATATTGTCAGCACTCACTGGGAAAGATCTAGTTGTAACTTTAGTTTCCTAATGGTAAGGTCCTGTATTGGGATAATAACTAGACCACTGATAGTGACAGAACTACTAGTAAATGACAGAACTACTACTAAATAATATGTTGGCCCAAGTAGTCAGGTCATGTATAGGAATGGGATGCAGACCACTCACTTTGACACCACTAGTTTCCATATAGCAAATGGCTAAAATTGCTGAGATCCTGCATAGAGATAAGATCCTGCATAGAGATAAGAAACAGATCGTTCATAAAGACCGTGCTTATCCTGTACAGCTACACTCCTGGTAGACATGTTGTATATAGGGATGGGAACAAGACTGTTCACAATGACAGAACTAGATTCCATACTGTAAATGAACATTTTGTCCCTTACTGGTTAGGTTCTATATATGGATGAAAACTAGATCTCTCACATTGGGCCTGATGATAAAAGATTATCCTGCTTGTATAAAAATTTTAGTGCAGACTTCAAAGGGGCTGAAGTCACTGAATGCTAAAAGAAAACCCTCCAGCACTGTGAGATCTGTCACATGGTTCTAACTTTGCTATGCCTGTCTAAGGGTGCTGCCTGCATTTGTGTATGTAAGGAGAGACAATTTGATAATAGAAGTTGTTTAAAATCATATGCTCTATCTTAATTATGAAATAAATATTTTTGGTTTCATATCCCTTTAAAGGGACATGAACCCCAAAATGTTCTTTCATGAATCCGATAAAGCATACAATTTTAAAACACTTTCTATTTGTCTTCAATTATTAAATTTGCTTTATTCTGTGGTATATTTTGCTGAAGAAGAAGCAATGACAAGACACATATACTGTATGTGCAGTCACCAATCAGCAGTTAGCTTCGAGTAGTGTATTGCCGCTCCTTGGCGAGATTACATATACGGCGCAGGCTTCAGCGCAAACGCTGCAAACCACGCCACCTGTAATTTCACCTCGCACACCGGGGTATCCAATAAACCCCGCCGGCAGTTCATAAAGTGCCATAACTCGGATAAAATAGCGATGTCCAGAAATTAGCGTAAATAGAAATTTCTGGAGTTGCCAGTGACTTACGGCATTTTAGAAACTGCCGGCGCCTAAGAAAAGTAAAAAAAAATATCAAATCTCCCGTAAAAGTTTAACACGCCTCCCAAAAATAAGCCTGACACGTAAAACCCCTATTTCCACCATCAAACCTACATCGGAACTAATAAAAGTATTAACCCCTAAACCGACAACCCCCTCCACAACACAATATGCCTAATTAAACCATTAACCCCTATATCCACCATCAAACCCGCACCGCAAGTAATAACTAAACTATTAACCCCTAAATCCGCCAACCCCATCGCAAACTACCTATTAAAACTATTAACCCTTAATCCGCCATTAACCCACAATGCAAACTACCTATTAAAGTATTAACCCCTAAACTGCCAAAGCCCACAACGCAAACTACCTATTAAAGCATTAACCCCTAAACTGCCAAAGCCCACAATGCAATAAACATATCAAAGTATTAACCCCTAAACCGCCAAAGCCCACAACGCAAATAAATAATTAAATTACTAAGCCCCCTAACCTAGCACCCCCTAACCTAACACCCCTAAATGAACCTAAATTATCTAACTATTACAATAAAAAAAAATAACACTACTTTAAAAAACTAAGTATAAATTAAAGGGACAGTCTAGTCAAAATTAAAATTCTGGTGTAGACTGTCCCTTTAAGCTACAATTACATAAAATAAAAAAAAATCTAAGATTACAGAAAATAAAAAACAAAATGATCAAATTTTTAAAAATTATACCTAATCCCTATAAAAATAAAAAAAAGCCCCCTCACCCAAAAAAAAAACACCCCTACTCTAAGAATAAACTACCAGTTTTTTGCAGGGCATTGCCCCAAGATAAACAGCTCTTTTACATTAAAAATACACAAAGTCCCCCTTAACAGTAAAAACCCCTCAAAATAAAAAACCCAAACTACCCATTGCCCTGAAAAGGGCATTTGTTGGGAATTGCCCTTAAAAGGGCATTTAGCTCTTTTACAAAATGCCCACCCTAATTTAAATAACCCCCCAAAAAAAAATTAAAAAAAAACATAGTCTAACCCCCAGGTTGGTACTCACCTTTCCTGAAGCCCGACTGAGAAGGTCCTGTCCCATGCGGTGAAATCTTCTTCCAAGCGGTGACCTCTTCTTTCTTCTTCCAGGAACATCTGCATGAAGCAGAGGGCGGAGCTGAAGACCGATGACCGCGGAGCTGAAGACTGGTGACCCTGGAACTGAAGACTGGCGACCCTGGAACTGAAGACTGGCGACCCTGGAACTGAAGACCGGCGATCCTGGAACTGAAGACCGGTGACTGCGGAGCCATGGAGTGTGGAGGATCCTCTTCATACGATCATCGCCGTACACTGGATAGTGAATTCAAGGGACGCGATTAAAAATGGCGTCCCTTGAATTCCTATTGGCTGATTTGATTCTTCAAATTCAAATCAGCCAATAGGATGAGAGCTACTCAAAACCTATTGGCTGTTCAAATCAGCCAATAGAATGAGAGCTACTGAAATTCTATTGGTTGATTTGAATAGCCAAAAAAATTTCAGTAGCTCTCATCCTATTGGCTGATTTGAATTTGAAGAATTAAATCAGTCAATAGGAATTCAAGGGACACCATTTTTAATCGCGCCCCTTGAATTCACTATCCAGTGTACGGCGGCGATCGTACAAAGAGGATCCTCAACGCTCCATGGCTCCGCGGTTGCCGGTCTTCAGTTCCAGGATCGCCGGTCTTCAGTTCCAGGATCGCCGGTCTTCAGCTCCGCCCTCCGCTCCGTGCCGATTGTGCCTGCAAGTAAAGAGAAGAGGCTGCGGCTTTGAAGAAGACTTCACCGCATGGGACAGGACCTTCTCCGCCGGACTTCAGGAAAGATAAGTACCAACCTGGGGGTTAGATTTAGGGTTTTTTCATTTGGGGGGGGTTATTTAGATTAGGGTGGGCATTTTGTAAAAGAGCTAAATGTCCTTTTAAGGACAATGCCCAACAAATGCCCTTTTCAGGACAATGGGTAGTTTAGGTTTTTTAGTGTTAGGTTTTTTATTTTGGGGGGTTTGGTGGGTGGGGGGCTTTACTGTTAGGGGGGACTTTGTGTATTTTTAATGTAAAATAGCTGTTTATCTTGGGGCAATGCCCTGCAAAAAGTCCTTTTAAGGGCTACTGGTAGTTTATTCTTAGAGTAGGGGGTGTTTTTATTTTGGGGGGGGGGGGCTTTTTATTTTCATAGGGATTAGGTATCATTTTTTAAAATTTTATAATTTTGTTTTTTATTTTCTGTAATTGTATCTTAAAGGGATAGTCTACACCAGAATTTTAATTTCCCTTTAATTTATACTAATTTTTTTTTTTTTTTTAAAGTAGTGTTTTTTTTAATTTTAATAGCAACTTTAGTATTTTGTAATTTAGGTAATTTGGGTTCATTTAGGGGGTGTTAGGTTAGGGGACTTAGTAATTTAATTATTTGCGTTGTTGGCTTTGGCTGTTTAGGGGTTAATACTTTAATAGGTAGTTTGTGTTGTGGGTTGATGGCGGATTAGGGGTTAATAGTTTTATTAGGAAGTTTGCAATGTTGGGGTTGGCGGATATAGGGGTTAATACTTGATTTGTAGTTGTGGTGTGGGTTTGATGGCAGGTATAGGGGTTAAAACACTTTTGCCTAGATTACGAGTCTTGCATTAGCCTTAAAAAGCAGCGTTGAGAGTTCCCAACGCTGCTTTTTAACGCCCGCTGGTATTACGAGTCTAGCAGGTACAGGTGTACCACTCACTTTTATTCCGCGATTCGAGCATACCAAATCCAATTACGTCAATTGCGTATCCTATCTTTTCAATGGGATTTGCCTAACGCCGGTATTACGAGTCTTGGAAAAAGTGAGCGGTACACCCTCTCCTGTCAAGACTCCTACCGCATTTAAAAGTCAGTAGTTAAGAGTTTTATGGGCTAACGCCGTAACATAAAACTCTTAACTAAAGTGCTAAAAAGTACACTAACACCCATAAACTACCTATTAACCCCTAAACCGAGGCCCCCGCACATCGCAAACACTTAAATACATTTTTTAACCCCTAATCTGCCGACCGGACATCGCTGCCACTGTAATAAATATATTAACCCCTAAACCACTGCACTCCCGCCTCGCAAACACCAGTTACATTTTATTAACCCATAATCTGCCATCACTAACATCGCCGACACCTACCTACATTTATTAACCCCTAATCTGCCGCCCCCAATGTCGCTGCCACTATATTAAATGTATTAACCCCTGAACCTAAGTCTAACCCTAAATTTAAACCCCCCCAACTTAAATATAATTTAAAATAATCTAAATAAAATTACTAGAATTAAACAAATTATTCCTATTTAAAACTAAATACTTACCTGTAAAATAAACCCTAAGATAGCTACAATATAACTAATAGTTACATAATTGTATCTAGCTAAGGGTTTATTTTTATTTTACAGGCAAGTTTGTATTTATTTTAACTAGGTAGAATAGTTACTAAAAAGTTATTAACTATTTACTAACTACCTAGCTAAAATAAATCCAAATTTACCTGTAAAATAAAACCTAACCTAAGTTACACTAACACCTAACACTACACTACAATTAAATATATCACCTAAATTACAAAAAAAACCCACTAAATTACAGAAAATAAAAAACCCTAGCCTAAACTAAACTACCAATAGCCCTTAAAAGGGACTTTTGTGGGGCATTGCCCCAAAGAAATTGGCTCTTTTACCTGAAAAAAAATACAAACAACCCCCCCAACAGTAACTAGGTACAATAGTTATTAAATAGTTATTAACTATTTAATAACTACCTAGCTAAAGTTTAATTCCCTAAACTAACTACAATTAATTATAATTAAATTAAATAAACTAAAGTACGAAAAAAAAAAAACACTAAATTACAAAAAATAATAAAATAATTACAATAATTTTAAACTAATTACACCTACTCTAATCCCCCTAATAAAATAAATTAAAAAAAAATACCTACCCTATACTAAATTACAAATAGCCCTTAAAATGGCCTTTTGTTGGGCATTGCCCCAAAGTAATCAGCTCTTTTACCTGTAAAAAAAAAATACAATACCCCCCAACATTAAAACCCACCACCCACACACCCAACCCTACTCTAAAACCCACCCAATCCCCCCTTAATAAAACCTAACACTACCCCCTTGAAGATCACCCTACCTTGAGACGTCTTCACCCAACCGGGCAGAAGTGGTCCTCCAGAGGGGCAGAAGTCTTCATCTGATCCGGGCAGAAGAGGACCTCCAGACGGCCAGAAGTCTTCATCCAGGCGGCATCTTCTATCTTCATCCATCTGAAGCGGAGCGGGTCCATCTTCAAGCCAGCCTTGACAAAGGCTCCCTGGTGAGCTGAAACGCGTAGACTTGTCTATTATCCAGCCCTGCAGAAAGGAAAAAGACTACAGAGACACATTCACTCCCAGAACCGTCACGCCAGTAAGACTTGGAGGACCTGGCTATACGGTAGGAGTACAGATCAACCGTTTCTTCTACTAGTGTGCACACTAAGGATACCAAGAGAAGATTACCAGCACTTATTAAAGGTACTCTGAATGTGTTTTCAAAAGACTTACTGATTACCGTTGAAACACTGAAGCACTAATTTACACCTGTGGAAGCTATTACAGCCATTACTACCTAAGAGATTCTAAAGCCCTCACGGAAGAATGTTATAAAACAGCACTTATATGATCACACTAACATTGCTGCAAACAGACTCCCAATAGCGCTTTTATATATAAAGAACTGTGTTACTGCCATAAGAAGTTACTGCAATTGTTAACCAGTCTGGTTGTTTTTATAACAACACAATAGCTTTATTTAAGGCTTTTTTATTCACAGTCAACATTGAATATTAATGCACAGAGTTCCAAATACTGTTTTTTTGCTAACAGCTATACATAGTGGTTGGAAACTGTTCTAGAACCTTTTTCTGATTAGAGCGTTACAATTATTTGTTTAAAGTTTGCTCGAAAGTCTTTTAAGGACATTAGTAATTTTAATTCTCATTTATTTTTTATTTTTTATTTTTTAGATTAATGGACACCGGTGTCACAGTATTTAAGTGATTTTATACTTATTTGAATACTTTGAATTCTTCTAGAATTATCTGGATTTTGTGTAAAAAAAAATTGTTATTTGATATTGAAACCTGCAGCACCTTGCATTTTTTAAGAATTTTTTAAGAATTTCCTAAGAAGTTCAAAATCTGATAAAAAGTGGTTTGGGTTAGTCTAGAGAAATACATATTGAATTATTTTAATCATAAGGTCCAATTGTATTCATTCTGATCTATTGGGGATATGTATAACATATATAGTTGTTATTAGACTATTTAGATTCGATACCTACCCAGGTTTTTAGAAATGTATTTCAAAGTGCTAGATCGCCTCTTCTGGCGCCACCTCCACCCCTTGTTACTTTTAAACCGAAGGAAGAGTAAACCCTCTTCTGAAATCAATGGAGCAAGTTGAAAGGAAAATCTATACCCTAGCAGAATGAGCTAACAGGATAGACTCAACAAGGCTCACACATCCAGAGGAGACTGCGACCGAACACAGTGCCGTAGACCGCTCGGCCATCCTGACCTGCTGATTCACACCCAGCTGGACCAACCCAGCCTCAGGAATCCAAGACAGGGGAACAAAAGAATCCCAAAACAGGTACAGGAATGAGCATAAGGATAGCACAGCAATCCCCACAGAGTACAAGTACAACCGAACTCTGAAAACAGACAGCAAGACCAAAGACCTAAGGATCTATCAAAATAAAGGCCCAATAAGTCTGACTTGGAGCCTGCAAGACCCCAGGGGGAACCCATCCCACCTTTCTGCCTCCTATCCAGGAGAAGCCCCAAGCAAGGACTCTATCTCCATAGGGAGGAGAATATCCCCTAAAGGAAAGGGATGATGCCGGAAGGGCAACAACTGTACTCAAGGCCCGAAATCACCGGCTAATGGGAAGACCAATTCCCAACACAGATGTCCTAGAAAAAGACCTCCCTACAAGTAGCTTGCCAAGCAGAGGCACAGCCAACCCATTCACCTGCAGAGCAGGAAATCCACGGGAACACTGGCAAGCTGACCAAGGGAATGCAACCCTAAGACACACCAGAAATTGGACATCCAGCGCCAGCAGATGGGTATGAACCAACAACCCTTAAGGCGCAAGCCACACAGCTAACCACCAGATGATGGTGGCAAAGAGTAAAAAATACTCTGAAAACCTGTCCAACCATGACCAGGTTAGGTAGATGGACCAAGGACATAGCCCAAGTTCCCACTACCGTGGAACACCCCAACCAGCCCTGAGATCCAAGATTCCAAAACCACCCAAGACTGGGTCAGTAAAAAGGCCAAGCGAAGCTTCAGCAACCGGAAGTCTCAGGGAGAAAAACAGGCCTGGGCACCTAATAGTTCAGGCAAACCTTACCCTAGAACTAAACACCCCAACTGGCCAAATAGCCAGACACAAGGGATACAGATGCATATCCAGAGAATATGGATAGCGAGAAGAACTCGAAAGCCCCGACCAAAGGAAGGAACCACCCCTAGCTAAAGTCCAATGCTCCAAGGATACAATGCCTGAATAATATTTGTAACCACTAGGTGGTAGTGTTGGGTGATATAATTCACTTTGAAACAGTATACAAAGGGTTAATATGTAGGCCTATAAATGCATTTCATCAGATGAGGCCCATTAGCATGATTAAGGGATAATTTCCTGAAACGTTGCTGCTATCGTGTTTGTACCTACAAGGGAGAAAGATGTTTGAATAAATCTGTTTAAAATTAGTTGAAGGTGCTGTGGATTTTTCTATTTTTCTACATGCTAAGAGGTTTTTGACAGTCCCTCTCACCACTTGCATCTACATACACCGTGGAGCTGTACACTTTTTGTTTGTAATTTATGTTATAACAGACTGTCTATGGTGTTTACCTGCTCCAGGTAACTATTGTTTCTGGATATAATGGATACAATTCTCAAAGTAGATGGTGCAAAGACTTTTACCTATTCAGATATGGATGCATGCAGCCAGGATTACCACACTCATCCGTGGGTCAAGGGATTTTCTTAAAGAAGCCCATAAAGAAAAAAAGTGGACAAGAATATGAGAGGTTAAAAAGAAAAAACATGATATGAGAATTACATGCGATAACCCTAGCTGAATATTTTAGGGTAAAAAGGATCCCAAGGAGGATTGCGCATGTCTACACAACCTACTCTGCTTAAGGACAATCCTGAATACTGTGAAAAATTTGAAGCAATATTAAACAAGTGCTCCTATGATTTAATTGTGCTGACTGTAGATTCCCAACAACAAGAGATTGATAAACAACAAATTGAAGCGGATAAGAAGAAAGAAGATTTACAACAAATGCTAGTATCCGATGAATTCGAGAAAAAAATAAAGGAGGTAGATGAGAAATTTAACACCTTGAAGAAAGAGCTGCAGGAACAGAAAAGGTTAAAATTCCAGCATGACGAAATGGATTACCTTCAGGGGCACGTCTATAGATGGCGAAGTGAGCCTTCCCATTGGAGGAGAAGAGGACCCGGTAAATCACAGAGGGCCAAGCTAAGGAGAAATTCAAAAATGGTAGAAACCGCGTCAGTAGCACTGAGTCATCAGATGGACAAAGTTTTTTAGAGTCGAGCGACGATTCGCTGACGTCATCAGAAAGTGCCACCGGGGGCGGCCGCAAACACAAGCGGCATGGAAAAGGACCGCCCATATCCACCAAGGAGGAAAGTCAGCAAGGCGAAAAAGAAGAATCCACAGTAATTAATATCTCAAGCAAGGTCTTGGAAAAGAGTGAGTACGAGATATTAGAAAAAGGACTGTCATTTTGTCCAGCTAAAGACATTAACTTTTTTGAGTTGGAAAAAGATCTGTATAGGTTTTTCCGGACATTGAAGTTAAAATGTTTATTTAATGAGAGCCCGCGGTTGATTGATAACACTATTAGCCTTAAAAAAAGATATGCTAACATTGAAATCTACTGGTCTTTATAAAAAAAGTACCTATATACCAACTCAAGGTAATAATAGTGTTGAAACGTACATTGATTTGGTTAAAGGAACATGAAAGCCAATTTTCTTCTTTCGTGATTTAGAAAGAGCATGCCATTTTAAACAACTTTCTAATTTACTTCTTTTATCTAATTCGCTTCATTCTCTTGATATCACTTGCTGAAAAGCATATCTAGATATGCGCAGTAGCTGCTGATTGGTTGCTGCACCTAGAGGCCTTGTGTGATTGGCTCACACATGTGCATTGCTATTTCTTCCACAAAATATCTAAAGAATTGAGCAAATTAGATAATAGAAGTAAATTGGAAAGCGTTTAAAATTGCATGCCCTATCTGAATCATGAAAGTTTAATTTTGACTAGACTGTCCCTTTAAGTATGATGTGATGGATTTAAAAATAAACAGCAATAAAAAATTGAAAAAACATAAGGAGTATAATAAACCTAATCTAACATTGCCTCAGAAAAATGCTATAGACTCCCTAAGAGAAAAAGATATATTGATAAGGAGAGCTGATAAGGGGGGAGCCACTATAGTTCTTGATACCGATTATTATGTCACAGAAATTAAACAGCAATTGGGGGATAACAACACCTATAAACCACTGCAAAGCAATCCAGTGGTTAAAATGGAGAGAGTGTTAAATTGGGCATTCAAGATTGGTATTATTGATAAAAAACGTTTTGAATATTTGTATGTAGAATTGCCTAAAACACCTATTTTTTACACAGTCCCGAAGGTGCATAAAAATCTAACTGAACCACCTGGGCGGCCAATTGTGGCAGGAATAGATTCTGTCTTCACTAGCCACATATTTGGATAGGATTCTGCAGCCAGAGGTACAAAAAATAAGATCATACATTAAAGACACCAGTGATTTTATTGAAAAATTAAAGAGTTTACCCTTGGCTAATGCAAAATGTATTTTGTACACACTCGATGTAAGTAGCCTGTACACTGTGATCAATCATGAGAGTGGCATAGGGGCATGTATTTTGGCACTCAGGAATTCTGCATTGTATAGTGAGAGTCAAATACTCTTCTTTGAAAACCTGTTAAGAATAGTGCTATACAATAATTATTTCCTGTTCCAAGATGATTGGTTCTTGCAGATAAGGGGTACGGCCATGGGGTTCAACGTTGCCCCATCATACGCCAATATGTTTAATAATAGTGTTGAAGAAAAGTTTGTATATGAGAATGGATTGTTCCTACAATATGGAGCGTCATGGTGGTGCTTCATAGATGACATATTTGGCGAGTGGTGGGGCGATGTTGGTGCCCTATTGTGATTTGTTGAACAACTAAATCAAGCAGTTAATAATTTGAAATTCACATTAACCTTCAGTGAGGAAAAGGTGGTATTCCTGGACACAATAATACATGTAAATAAAGAAACTTGTAATTTTAAAATCGATCTGCATAGAAAGGAAACAGATAGAAATACTTTGTTAAGGTATGAAAGTTTTCATAATGAGCCCTTAAAAAATTATCTTCCACGCAGTCAATTTAAAAGAGTAAAACGGATCGTAAATGAGAATTCCTTAACCAGTTGTAGGTTACAGGAAATGGGAGATAAGTTGATACAAAGGGGATACCCAGTGAAATTGATTGAGAGTGAGATAACAAGGGCACATGGATTGGAAGAAAAAGGAAATAATTGCTAGAACTAAGAAAGATAATTTAGAAAGGGTAGTATGTGTAACACAGTTTAACCCTATTAGTAAAGAAATTAGCAATATTATATCAAAGCACTGGCACATTTTGAAAAATTGTAATTCAGGCATTGTATCCTTTAAAAACCACCCATGATGGCATATCGCAGAGTCCAAAATTTGGGAGATATGTTGGTCAAGAATGATTTGGGTTCTAATAAGAAATAAAAATATATTACTAGCAAGAATTATGGAACTTTTCCATGTTTAGGTTGTGCGAGCTGCAGTGCAGTTATTAAAGGGACAGAATTTCAACATCCCCAAACAGGGAAAACATTTGGCATCAATAATTATTATACGTGTGACTCATCCTATGTCATATACCTAATTAAATGCCCATGTTCCAAGATCTATATTGGAGAGACTACTAGAAAGGTACAGGATAGGATGAGTCAACACAGATCCAATATTAGATGTGGGGACCAGGAAGCCCCTGTATCATGCCACTTCTTAAGTGCAGGTCACAATATAAGCCAATTACGGTGGCAAATAATTGATGGAGTGGATAAGTTAAGAAGAGGTGGCAATATGGAATCCATATTAAAACAAAAAGAATCTTATTGGATATATAAATTGGATGCTTTAATCCCTAAAGGTATCAACAGAGAGCTAGACCTTAAAGTATTTCTATAATAAATATCTGTTTAATAAGAAATATACAAATAAGTATTTCTTTGATGTAAATTAATAATATGAGAAATAATGAGTATCAACAATAGTTTTTGAATATTTTATTATCAATAAGTATATAGGTAAATGGTATATTGTTTTAATTTTATGTATGTGTTTAACTGTAATAATATTTGTAACCATTAGGTGGTAGTGTTGGGTGATATAATTCACTTTGAAATAGTATACAAAGGGTTAATATGTAGGCCTATAAATGCATTTCATCAGATGAGGCCCATTAGCATGGGATAATTTCCTGAAACGTTGCTGCTATCCTGTTTGTACCTACAAGGGAGAAAGATATTTGAATAAATCTGTTGAAAATTCGTTGAAGGTGCTGTGGAATTTTCTATTTTTCTACATGTTAAGAGGTTTTTGACAGTCCCTCTCACCACTTGCACCTACATACACCGTGGAGATGTACACTGTTTGTTTGTAATCCCTCTAAGACATGAGATGCAGGTAACCACAGTTAAAGGGAGGTCTGGACATATTTTATTGCCTTGCTAGTCGTTGGGTGAAGTAAAATAAACGGCAAGGATTAACAGAAAGAAAAGAAAAAAGAGGAAGGAAAGGAAAAAAAGGGAGAAAAACTGTTTTGGGACTGTTTGATGCCCTTCCTTTTCCTTTTTCCTCTTCCCTTACTACTTTTAGTTCTGAACTGGGGCATGAAACTATAAACGTGGCTATCTGATAGAATATATATATATGTGCCCAGAGCAATACATGGCTAAAGCAATGGTTTATTCTTGGCTGGGCTGTGAATATACTAGAAAGTTATTATAAGAAGTACATATTAGGAAACTCCAGTTTGAGGACAGAAATTCTGTACTATATCTGCTACAAATGTATCCTGTTGCTGTTTTGAATCTGGAAGAATGCCCTGAAAGGCTAAATGATTAAGTGCTACAATAAGCTGAAAGTTATGAATTATAAAGAGAGATACAGTGTTTAAACTATAAAATAGCGTGAAGACTAGCTTAGATGACTACAAATGGTCTAGTTACTGATAAGGCAATTGTATTATCGATAAAGTGTTAGTAATTGGTTTCCTTTCTTTATTTCTCATACATATTTATTTTTATCAGTGCAAAAAGTAGTTTAGTTTACTATAAAAAAATAATTTTTTTATAAAGTAATAGTATTACTGATAAAGTGCTAGAAACTGGTCTCCTATGAATTTCATCCCTGTCAAATGCAACTTACAGATTGTAAGATGTTCAAAATCGAAGAAAATGTCTGGAGGATTTAAAGATATATGAATACTAGGTGAATTAAGTACCTGTGAAAGTAGGACTATTAGGTTTGGCCTACTTTTGGTGGAGACAGATTACATTTGCTGTAACTAAGTCTTATAAGTGACATTGTACCTTAGTTGGGAATACATCACAAACTTATAAGAGTACACAAATTACATGCAGGCCCCAGTTGTAGATATAGGTAAAGACATAAGGATAGAGGGTTTTATGTTACTGGCCCTGGGTACTGAAAAACATAATAAGTGCTAAATTAATTTGGGGCCTATATATAGAATGTAGGAACTTGACCCCGGAAACAGTGCATATAGGATTATAGGATATTGTGCTGATGCTAGCTGGGTTTTGATTAATTAGACAGATAGTGGCATGGTCATTTAATTAGCATGATATAACTAACACGTTCCTACACTTCTTCATTCCTTATAAAGAAGGAGGAAGAAAGGGAAAAAAAGAGAAAAGATTTATTTTTTTTACCTCACACATAGAGGAAAATATTCCTCCCTACCTTTTTTTTCTCCCCTTTTTGTTGAAGTTCACGTATAGCACTAGATCACATGGAAATATTCCTTTCCATCACTCATATCACCTCACAGACCTCACAGACCATGCCTCCTACAACAAAAGATAAGAAAAGCCGACTATCTGAGGCACTTATTGAGACTCAGAATGAAGGGGCAATAACGAAAACAGATATGCAATTAATGGTGAACCAGCTGTCAGATATTTTTTTACCTCAATTTGAATTATGGAAAAGTCAGGTGGCAAACTTATCAGTGGAAGTCAGGCAATTTGCTAGTAGATTAACTGAGGCAGAGGATAGGATATCAGTAATTGAGGATACACTTAATATTCAATTGGAGTTAGTATCAGCACAAGATAAAAAAAAAAAAAAATTGAATGCTAGAATAGATGATCTGGAAGACCGTTCCAGACGGAATAACGTAAAAATGATAGGCCTTCCCAGGACAGAGGAATTCAAAGATACACTACATTTTGCTGCATTTATATTACCGCAAATATTAGGTATTGAGCAACAGAATCTCCCATTAAAGGTGGAAAGAGCCCACAGGATGGACCCTACTAGGGACAGTACCACTGGAAAAAAATTTAATAGACCAATTATGATCAGATTTTTAGACTTTCAAGATAAAATTAACATCTTGCGATTATATAGAAAAAAGGAAAAATTGATAGTTGGGGAAAGCAGAATTTTGCTTTTTCAGGACTATTCCAATGACACTGCCACTAGGAGGAAGGAAATGGCTCCATATTTTACCAAGCTAATACAATTGGGATATAAAGCTAGGCTATTGTATCCTGCAAAGATTGTCATTGAAGATCATGGTGGCCCAATTAACTTGGGCAATGCAGTTGAAGCTAAGGATTTCTTCAAAAGGAAAAAATTAGAGTAAATTCAGGGCTATAAGTGGTATAGTTGTATGAGATAAAGAAAACATCTGAATTAGGAAGTGTCAGTAAAAGTTAATGACAGTTGCTGGCAAATTTTGGTTGAAGTGGTTTTATATATTTATTTTTTTTGTTTTTGTTTTTTTGTTTTTTATTCTCGTTTCTCCTCCTCCCCCGCTCCCCTATTTCCTTTACACAAAATCTAATAGTAATTTATGGTGAGGGAGACTATTAGATGCCTTTCATGGAACATTGGTGGCATCACCTCCCCAATCAAAAGGAAGATAATAGTGCGACAACTTGGGAAACTCAACCCTGATATAGCTTTTATACAGGAAACTGACCTAAAACTGGAAGAAGTGGTTAAACTTAAAAGCAAATGGGTTGGGGAGGTGATAGCTACCAACTGTTCAAGGAGAAAGAAAGGAGTGGCAATGTTATTAAACAAAAGTTGACATACAATATTATCAAAACAGATATAGATCCAGATGAAAGATGGCTGGTAGTAGAGTTACAAGTCAATGGAGTGAAGCTAATTCTAGGTAACATGTATGGCCCTAATAAAATAGATATACATTTTTGGAATAATCTTATTTTTCGTTTATCTGAATACATTGGACAGAATGTAATATTGGCAGGTGACTTGAATTTAATACCTACAAACCTAGATAAATTCAGCCCTGTGAAAGCGTTTCTCTCCAAGCAGAAGGCTAAAATATTTGTAAAAGTATGTAAAAACCTTAAGCTTCATGATTTATGGCGTATACAGAACCCTGACATCAAAATGTTCACCTGTGACTCAAAAGCTTTCGGCTCTTTATCTAGGATAGATTTCTTCTTGATATCAAATTCACTCTTCAACTTAGAAGTTAAAACCAAAATACACAATATAAGTATCTCAGATCATGCGATCATTAGATATCTCCTTAAGACCAAACCAAAGAGACGAAAGGGCTAGTTTCTTCTTCCCCAAATTTTTAGTAAATAATGAGGATTTCTGTAACTGGCTGATACAAAAATGGAGAGACTTTAACATATTTAATAAAACCTATAGAGAACAAATAGAGATCTTCTGGGAAACAGCGAAAGCTTGGCAAAGAGGTGAGATCAAAGCTTTTATGATAATAAAAAAGAGAAAGGCAAAGGCTAGATAGATTCAGTTGGCTAGTCAAGTTTGGAATGCATATCGTAAATATATACATGAACCTAGTAAAAATTTATGGGATAAATATAAATTAGCTAAACTAGAAAGAGATTTGTTTATTAAAAAAAAGATTGCTTGGGAGGAGTTAAAATTGAACGCAATCTATAAAGGTCACCAAGGTAAATCAGCTAAATTTATTTCTAGGTTGGATAAAACCAGGGAAAAAAATTACGTAATAGAAGCTATTATAAGTGGAGAAAATACATACACTGACCATTCTAAGATTAAAGAGACTTTTATGAAATATTATCAGGAGATATATAAAGCTGGAGAAATGGATATAAATAACAAGAATGCCTTCTGGCATAAAGTAAAACCTCCCAAAGTTCCACAAGATGTCATAAATACTTTGAATAGAACTGTTACCAGAGAGGAAGTGATAGAAGCTATAGATAATGCTAAATGTAATAAAGCTCCGGGCCCAGATCAGATACCCGCAGAAATGTATAAAATTTTAAAATTAGAGATAGCAGATAGTTAATTAATCTTTTTAATCAATATTATATATATGCACAAAAAATGTCCAAATATTTTGCGGCATCTAATATAACGTTAATCCTGAAGAAAGATAAAAACCCTCTATATCCAGGATCCTACAGACCCATATCTTTGCTCAACACAGTCTATAAACTTCTAACACATATTATTGCTAATAGATTGAAACTGTGTCTGGAGCACATTATACATGTAGATCAATCCGGTTTCATGTCTGGAAGATCTTCTATTAAAAACATGCGTAAACTTACATTAGTACTTCAATATTATAGGGATAAGTTAGAGGGTCAAGCTCAGATTAATCATTAATAATGCTGCTATAATTGCGATCGATGCTGAAAAGGCATTTGACTCAATAATATGGGACCATCTATACACATCCTTAGAAAAGTTTGGATTCTTTGGGCATTTTATCCAAATTATCAGGACATTGTATGATCATCCAATCTCCTCCATATTGATTAACGGTAGTCAGACAGATCATTTTATGCTGAATAGGGGGACTAGGCAGGGTTGCCCACTATCGCCCTTATTATTTAATATCTCTATAGAATCTTGCGGGAAGAGATAAGAGGTATTTGCCTAGGAGAACAAAAAATAGTTTTGCTATTAAACGCAGATGATTAGTTGCTACTCACGGAAAACACTAAAAAAAAAATATACCAAAGGCCCTAGATATTATGAAGACATTTGGTTCCTTTTCAGGATATAAAGTCAATACTAGTAAGTGTGAGATTTTATGGATCCACAAAAATAGGAATAGTATTAAAGACTGTGTATTAAAAGAGACTCTATCTATTAAATATTTAGGAATACACTTACATGTGGATATCAAACAATGGTGCAGAGTGAATTACACACCTTTTTTCAGAAAAGTAACCGCAAAGCTAGAGAGATGGAAAGCTTTTCCTATCTCCATTTCGGCTACGGTTATGATTATAAAAACTATTTTGTTTGCGTAATTAATGTATATTCTACAGAATGTCCCGTTATTTATACATAACCAAGATATCAAAAAAGTTTAACAAAGATTGTGCCATTTTTTTTATGGGGTAAGAGGAGACATATGCTGTCTATAGAAAAGCTAACATGCAATATGGAAGAGGGAGGATTAGCCCTTCCAGATATTAAAAAATATAATATGGTAACGTTAGCACGTTTTGAAGTGGATTGGATAACAGAAGCGAATTATCTTACATCTCTATCATTAGAAGAGGGACTGATCTCTCCATTTCTGCTAAAAGCTATATTGCATTGCCCAGCTCCACAACTTCCAAAATATATAAAAAATATATAAATACAATATATAATGTGGTGGTTGCGTGGCAAAAACTCAATATAGCATTAAACGTAAATTTTGAAGTATCTTCTTATCTCCCGATTAGGGGAAATCCAAAATTTCTACCAGGCCTATCGGCAGAGGTATTTAAAATATGGTCACATAAAGGATTGAGTTATGTCCACCAGTGCTTTGATAATATGCAACAATTGAAATCCTTTGAAGTAATTTCTAGAGAGTTTAATTTATCCAATAAGAGTTTTTTTTGCGTATTTGCAGATCCGGCATTTTATACAAGGGCTTAAAAGACATGGTAGGGAAACACTGGAAGGGACAAAAATTGTGCCCTACATGAGCATGTATAAGACAGGAAACCACAATATATCTTTATTATACAAGATCATGTTGGCAAAACAAGGGCAATTAGTCTTAGACAGATTATTGAGCTCTGGAAAACAAGATACAGTGATGTGACTATAGACACAATTAAAACAAGCTTTGAATAGATCCAGAATGCACATATATCTGTAACTTGGAAAGAGTCACATATAAAGTTACTTAACAAAGTTTATATTACACCACTGAAAATGATTAAATGGAACTTGAAGAGACCCGACTATTGCTGTAAATGTAATAATCCGGCTGATGACTTAATACATTGTTTCTGGTCTTGTCCTAAGGTCCTGCTGTTCTGGAACTAGAATATTGGCTTAATCAGAAGTTAGGAAGTAGGCTGAAATTCAAATCTAGAGACATTTTCTTCCTCTTAAAAAGTCCCAGCGGAGGAAATATTAATTTAATAAATACCGCAATTGTGGTAGCTCGTAATTTGATCCTAAAGAATAATACTTTTTAAACAGTTCACCATATCACATGTACATAATAAAAAAATTAAGGTATTTTTTTCAAAATGGTTGAGGGTTATCTTATCTTACCCCTTAACAATACAATTTACATTGACATCTCACTATAACAAAACGGAATGTTTTGAACAACTAATTTTACGTAATATCTTTCCAGTGGAATGGTACTAGCGCCCTCTAGACATAAAGGAAGTGGAAGCTGGGTTTTTTTTTTTGTTTTTTTTGGTTGTGATGGTATGTACTTATGTTTTAGTGATGGTTGGTGGAAGAAATATAAAATACCCCAAAAGTATGTGTGGATTTCTCAAGAAGGACTCTGATTTAGATTTTTTTTCAAAATTTACGTATTGGATACAGGTATTTTAAAGACATATGTAAGATAGGTAGAGTAGAGGAGGAAAGCTGCAAGTTCTTAGCTCAGGTTATAATGTGAGTATAGTATGAGGAGACTGGGTCATGTGATTCATGCCTTCTATTTCTGTCCAATGGAGCTATATTTAGGCATTTGTCATGACTTGCATAAAAACACCCTGCGTGGTGCACAGATGATGTATATGTGAATTGTTTAATGTGATTTATACTCTTTTTGTTCTTTTTGTCTCCTCGCTATTGATTGTTCATATATACTGCTGGAATAAAGAAATGTTTAAAAAAAAAAAAAAAAAGATTGCACATACCAATTAACACATTTTACCTGTTTCTGATAGGAATATGGTTATAATGATTTTTCTACATTATGATTATGGGTGGAATCATGGTTACACATTCCTGGTGGAAAAATGGGTATAAATATTTTTATATATGGGGATTATGGGTGGAATAGTATGGTTACACATGCCAATGAACATATTTTAACAGTTTCTGATAAGAAAATGGGTATAATTATTTTTCTACATAGGGATTATGGGTGAAATATCATGGTTACACATGTCAAGGAACATATTTGACCGGAATATGGGTATAAATATTTTTACATGAGGATTACGGATGGATTAGCATGGTTAAACATGCAAGTAACATATTTGACCTGTTGGCGTCATGAGAATAATTTGTGAAGGTTAGCATATTTCTCACTACATAATAAACCACTATAATAAAAGGTTATTGAGACAAAATGGATGCCAAAGACAAAATGGCAGCCAAGAACAAGATGGCGCTGGTCATGCTAACAATAATTCCTAACAGAAAGTCATGCTCAAATATCTTAAGTTTATCCATATTTCAAGGATGATCTGTCTTTTAAAATAACCTGTTCGCTTAAAATTTTCTTTAATACGCTTTAAAAAAGCAGTATACATAAGTAGGGTCTATGCAAATAGTGACCCTATGAAAACTAGAGGGCTGGTTGAGCTTGTGAACTAAAAACATTTCTAGTGTAGAAAAGATTACTTGTAACATGTACTTGTTGTAAGCAGAGAACGGTATCTAATAAAACGTATCCTTTATTAAAAGTTTATATAACCAACACCCCCTGACTATGAGGATGAGGCTGCAGAAGTTGGTGGAGAGAAGACAGCTCAGGTGTGATGTGCTCCTTTGCCAGCCCAGACCTCACTTAAGCCAGAAAGTGAATCTGGATCACCTGAGCCAATCAATACTGTTTATGGGCTCTCCAGCAGCACTGAAACCCCTAGGCAGAGGCAAAATAGATAGTGAAGATAGTCGATTACAATGCCCATCTTATTGGTTGTGAATCACAGACCAATCAGATGTATGAAATCACCAGAAGTGAAGTCAGATTTGAGTTTTCGATGTATTGGAGTTCTCGATAGAACACTGGGCTTATCGGTATAGATCGTGGGAGGTCAGAGGCAGAGAATTGGTCAACAGGACCGGATTAACAGATTACACTGTTTGCCCTTTGGAACTCCAGGCCATCAGGCAACTGACAGTGCCAGAGTGCCTAATCATAGAGGAGAGGAGTGTCTCATCGGCCAAACTTAAGGAATCTTCATAACCCTTCATAGCCCTTTTCTGGGTGGACAAAATCTTTGTGTTTTAATGGACTGCAGTTGGGTAAGCTATGTGAATAGACTGGAACTGATAAACCTCTATGCCCGCAAACATGCGCACCATAATTCCACCAGATTAGCATTATTAATTTGTCCCACTCCTTATTACTACTGGCTCAAACGCAGTATATCCTTGAATATGTTCAGCCCTGCATGATCTTGTACATAGCACACTAACTGCAGTATACATTAAGACTGCATTAAGTCTGAATATTTCTCCTTATACCAGCTAGTTGGACTGCTTCTTACGTTATTGCAAATATTACACTAGGTTGTTAACGTTCTATACAACTGACACCGGTTAGATTTATTTACTTCTAATGCCAGAAAAGAACTGTATGCTCCATTACTTTGCTTTTCTTGTGTACCCAACATTAGTATCTGATGTTTATGCTATATTTTCCAGCGCAATTTATATGTACACTGAAGTGTCAATATAGTTTTAGCCACGGCTTCTCAAAAGATCCGAAGGTGGGAATAGGCTAAAGTTTTTGGGGATATTAAGTGTTAATTGACCACAATTAGAGTCAAAAATGTATTTCCTATGTCTTATTTTTCATTAAGATATCTAATCTCCCGTGATAGTTTATGTCCCTATCAGTTGCACTACTTGCACACACAGTTTGCATATTCCTTTTTTATTTCCCAAAGGATCTATTCTGATGAATGAAGACATGCTGTCTGATAATAAATAGGAGGCCTTGCTACATTCTTATATTACATAACATAATGATGATGATTTTTTATGCCTGATGAAACGGTCTGTGAACCGTGAAACGCGTTGCATGATTGGGTGATTATTGGACACCCTGTTATCCACTCTCATCAGCAATCATTGTGCTGTTGTTTTTAAACTTTTATGCTTTTTTAAATAAATTTGGACATATCTTTTATCCTTTGAGTGGATTCATTTCTACCCACCATCTGCCATTGTTCACCTATGAGAGACCAGCCCAGCACCTGAGGGAACACATTATCATACAAATATCAAGATACCTAGAGTTTGGGTGAGCTGTCACACCTCTACCAATCTGCAGCCTGCTTCTACAAGCACATTGGTGTGCTCTGGGAATATGTGAGTACCCTCCACATTAAGGAATCTGTTGTGGTTGTACCATTAATAGTCTGCACATGTGGTGCCCGTATTTCTTGTCTCCCTTATAGCACCACCATCTTACGCCAAGAGCGCCTTCAAGTGGGTGAGCTGTCACACCTTTCTAATTCTGCAGCCCGCCCCTACCAGCACATAAGTGTGCTATCCAAATTTGTGAGTATCCATTTGGCAATAGTTCTGTGACTCGTTGTTAATTAATAGATGATACCACACATGAGGCGCCCCTCCATTCTGTTTTATCATTCCCCATTCAAGGTTACTAGAAGCATCGCCTCAAGTGTTTTGTGTTTAATTTGACATCATGTTGCTCTATGAAATGTTGTTTCATTAGGAGATGCTTAAATTGAGCTATAGTTGGTGGTTGCCTAGAGATCCATCTATCAAGAATGCAGTGTCTCGCTAACAATATACACAGGATAAGTAGTCTATTATGCTTTTTATGTGTATCTTCCCATTGAAATAGGTATATTTTATTTATATCCAACTCAATCTCTATATTTAATGTAAATTTTATCCAATATTGGCAATGCCCCCAGAATCGTCTAATTAACGGGGATGAGAAAAAAATAGTGTTGAAACGAAGGAGATTCACTGCAGCATTAACCACACACTTGTCAGTATCCTGAGGTTTCCACCTTGATAGCCTGTGAGGCGTAATATAATCTTTGTGCAGCATTGTAACCTGCGCCTCCCTGAGGGGCACTACTAACGTTGCCGTTTTGGTGGCGTCTAAGCTATTCTTTATATCTTGTATGGTTACTAATGTTGAGAAATTGTTATTTAGTTTCGTCAATATGTTTGTTTGTATTGTAGTTTCTTTTAAAAAAAAGTTTATATAAAAAAAAACTTTATATTTCTGTAAAAGGTTTTTGAAGGCTACAAAACAATTAGCCAAAAAAACCCCCACAAAATTGATCCTGTGAAAAAGTGTGTGTGTGTTTGTAACATAACGAGAGGGGTTACAGCTGGTCCTCACTCGATTGTTTAGTTGGGGGCTCCAAATGAAAAGTGGACAAGCAGCAGGAGCCCTTGTCTCACTATCGCGATTAAGTCGAGATTGAGGTGGTGCGTGTGTACACTGGTCAGCCATACAAAAGAACCAGCAGGTTTGAGTCTAAAGGTAAAAACAATATTCAATAGAAATGTGTGTGTGTGCGCTAACAGCTATGGGGATGTAGAATAAGGAAACTGTATATATAGTCTAATATAACGACTGGAATAAAAAAGATAAAATAACTGCTAAAAAATGCAAAACAATTTATTAAAATGACAATCAGTTTATCTTATAGTACATATATATGACCGGTCATAAAAAATGAGCTTATTAAACTCTAAATAATATTTTTTAAAGCTCCAAACATATAATAAAAGGATGATTTCTTAATCATAAATAGTGCATAATACCTAATAATGCAAACAAAAGTATACTGTAAAAAGGCAATAACTTTGTATTGCTCAATGAACAATAATCCATGCACACTTGAAAAGTCACTTGAAAAGGTAGTATAAACTGAATAAGGCAATATCCCTATGTTGCGTGGCAGTAACTTTGTGTTGCCTGGCAGCTAAAGTACTTTCCAATAACCAGACTTAGGTACCTTGATCTGTATAGAGGTTTGATACAAGAAACCCAGCGAGACCTCAAAGCGTATTGAAATATTCGACTTTATTTGGAGAAAAATAAAACTGCATAAAAGCTAGTAACCCTTGCATCAGGGGTACACAAAAACAGGTCCTACGCGTTTTGGCAGCCCTCTGCCTTATTCATGGACTGATAAGTTCATGCAATTATGCTACCTAAATACACCTGATCCCCCAGATATGAGAAACCCCGTAGATGCTTATTTAAAGGGACAGAAAATTCTTAACATGACATGTTCATACACAATATGGAAATGCACAACTTTCTTTATATATAAGAACATAGTTAGAAATGAGGTCAGATTTTCTTAATACATTTTAACTATGAATCGAACAATTAGATGTTCCAAATCCATATAGGGAGAAATAAATAAATATATGGAACATAGATAAAATGTACAAGCAAACAATTCATTGTCATATAATAACAATAATAATAATCATCATCCCCAAAGATAAAAAATAGGTTCTGAACCTCAATTAGTACTCCTGTACACAAGTGTACTAATTAATGTGGCCATAGTTGCCTCACTATACCTATGTCTTATAAAGTATAGGGATATGCTTTAATTATTCTCTCTTTCATTTATAGACATATTAAAAGAAAAAGGAGGAAAAGTATAAGGAAAATTCAGTTTGTTTAAGGGGTTGGGTATAAACTAGGAATGGCTATTATAATAGGTTGGGCATTTAGTCATTACTCTGTGTAATTAATATTCAGTCTAAAAAGAAGAGACCTTTACTGCCCTTAACTAAGCCATTACTTTCATACTAACCTTAAAGAAAACCTAAGGCCTTATTAATTAACCTCTCTTGTAGTAACTACCAAACATTACCTCTAATAATATGAATTCAAAAATTATTATTGCTACTGTACAAATTATCATGGTCTTAGATGAGGAAGAGTTAAACTACCAGCTACTAAGAGCCAGTATTAACTTTGTCGATTCCAAAAGTTAATGACATCACCATCTATATTGAAGCCTTTTGGTCTTCTAGTCTGTATTTTGAAGATCCAAAAGGCTTCTTTGAATAGTAGCTTAGCCGTTCGATCCCCTCCACGTAGTGGAGCTTTAATCTGATCGATCACTTGCCACTTAAAGGACGATACTACTCTATCATGGGTATAGATAAAGTGTCTGGCTAGGTCTGAACACTCAACGCCATTCTCTATGTTATTCAGGTGTTCCCTGATCCTACTTCTGCCTTCTCTGGTGGTGCACCCTACATACTGCTTCTTACATTGGGTGCACTCAACCAGATATATTACAAAAATAGAACGGCAGTTTGTATAGGATCCAAGGTCAAACACCTTTTGCGTAACATGTGATTGAAAATGTTTCATAACTTGTGTGAAACCACATGCTATGCAGCTGTTGAAGTGACATTTATAATGTCCCTTGACCTCCAACCAGCTGCTCACCCTGGTGGGAGACTTTTGTAACAAGCTGGGAGATAATAAGTTTCCTAAGGAACAGCCTATCTTTGGTACAAAGTTACAGCCTTGAGATACATAATCTTTAAGGCTGTCTTGTGCTGTAAGTATCGGAAGATGCTTGCCCACGATATTGCATATATCTTCAAATTGGGCACTATAAGCCGTAGAAAAAGTGGGTTTTAGAGAGCTAAACCCATTCTCCTTTTTCTTGCTAATCCCCTGATCTCCCAGAAGATGTTTCCTATCCATGCGACGTACTTCCAAAAGGGCTCTCTCCAGCACCTTTTTCTTGTAGCCTCTCTCCAAAAAGTTATTCATTAGGAGTAGGCTTTCTTTCTCAAAGTCCAATTCATCTGTGCAATTGCGTTTCACACGGATGAATTGTCCTTTTGCAACCCCAAACCCTGTGTATTTTGGGTGATTGCTCCGACCATGCAACACTGCATTGGTAGCGATGGGCTTTCGATACAACGTTGTCTTCACTCTGTGATCCTCAGCATCTCCAATAAGGAGAATGTCCAAATATGAAATTGAGTAGCGATCACACTCATACGTGAATCGGAGATTAACCTCATTGTGATTCAAATATTGTATGAAAGCCTCAATCTTTTGACGACCCCCTGTCCAAATGAACAGGAGGTCGTCAATGCATCTTTTATACATTTTAATGTCCTTGAGGAATGAGTTGCTATCTCCAAAGACGTGGCACACCTCCCACCAACCCATAAACAGGTTGGCGTAGGCAGGGGCAAACTTAGCCCCCATAGTTGTGCCACGTCTCTGGATATAGAAAGTTCCATCAAACAGAAAAAAATTGTGTGAAAGTAAGAAGTCAAGGGTATTAAGCAAAAAAGTCTTAAGGTCCTCACCATAGTTACTAAATTTCTCTAGCATAAAGGAAACGGCAGCTAGGCCATGTGAATGTGGGATTGCAGAATATAGGCTAACTACATCCACTGTCAACCAAATATTCTGCTCGTCCCATTCTATCTGTTCCATGCTATTAAGGAGATGCTTGGTATCCCTCAAATATGAAGGTAAGTTATACACTAAGGGTTGTAATAATGATTCAACCCAAGTCGACATGTTCTCGAAAAGGGAGCCAATTCCTGCCACAATGGGTCTCCCCTTGACCTCCCCAAGGGACTTATGTACCTTGGGGAGGTGGTGGAAGATTGGAATAATTGGCTCAGATACATAAAGATAATCTGCAGTATCCTGATCAAAAATCCCCATCTTGAGACCATCGTCGATGAGGGATGCCAAGCGCCTACCAAACTCTTTAGTAGGGTTACATGTAAGGACTTGATAAACTTCAGAATCATTCAACTGCCTCATAGCTTCTTGTATGTACATAGACCTGTCTAGCACAACAACACTGCCCCCCTTATCAGCTTGCTTGATTATAATATCATCTCTTTGTTTGAGATTCATCAAGGCTGATGATTGAGCTGTACTAAGGTTAGGGCGAGGATGTCGGCTTTCAATCGACAATTTAATTAAGTCTTCCTCAATCCTATGGTGGAAGGCCTCCAAAAATGGTCCCCTCTCCTTAGTAGGGTAGAAAACAGATTTTGGCCGATAACCACCATGTGTAATTTTTATGTAGGTCTCATCTATGGGAGTATCATAAGCTAAATCATATGCAGCTAAATAATCTTTAGCCTCACTGAAATCAACCAGATCATAAATCTTAGGGGAAACCTCAGTATTAAAATCCGTTCCCATGTCTAACTCATCTTTGTCATTTGTCCAAAAGAATTTTCTCAATGTCAGATTACGAATAAATGTATTTAAGTCAACGATTGTATTGAACAAATTGAATTTACTGGTTGGTACGAATCCCAAGCCTAGGCCCAAAACTTCTAATTCATCATCAGTAAGTATAGCATTGGAGAGGTTAATAACATTCAGATTGCATATTTGTTGCAAATCCCTCTTCTGTATCTTCCTGCCCCTCTGCCTCTTTGTCCTTTTCCTGCGTTTCCTCCCCCCTCTCCTATATTGTGGTCCCTGTGAAAAACCTGCTGTTCTCTGGTGATTGAATTAGGCACCACTTCTTGTAAGGTGAGTCTAGATTCATTGGCTTTGACAGTCAAAAATTCCTGTCTCCTATGTTCTGTTAGTATGGTACTTGCCTGTTCCCCATTAGGCTTCTTATTAAATTGCCTAGTCACAATAGGATCTGTGCGGACACCACTGCTAGGTTTAGGTCTTACTACCTGTTCAGACTCAGTATTTAATAATGGGAGGGGCATTCTGTTGTGAACTATTTATAGCTAGTGGTTCTGATGTTACAAATGACACATGTTTCTCTGGATGTGTTGTAACCCTGCCTCTAGACCGAGACCTAGACCTAGATCTGGGCTTATTTTGTAAAGTGTAATTTCATGTGTGCCAAATATACACTCTGTTGTGTGCATGATCCTCGCTGTCTCTCATGAATTTTTTTAGTTTAAAATTATCCAATTCTACACAAAATTTGTTGACAGAATCTTTCAACAATACATCCATTTCACAATATTTAACATTTGTGGTATAATCATTAAGTCTCAACTGTAATTCAGTAATCTCTTCACGTATTTTAAACAGTTCTGTTTCTTTAAATGAAATTATCAGCTCCATTAGCCTCCTGGAGCACTCTGACAGAATAATGTTCCATTTATCAATGAATACTGGATCATCAACCTGAAAACTAGGATATTTATTTAATCTCAGGCCTCTTGGAATAAGTCCCATCATTAAATACTTCTCCAGAGAGCGTTTATCCCACCATGCTCGGTATTCTCGGATAAGAGTGCGCTCTAGTTGTAAAAAAACCTCACTGACAGAAAGTGTCTCTCTTTGATTCACAAATGTGTCCTCAATTGTCAGTCTTTCCATATCCATATTGTCACATGACTGTAATGAAAATAAATCACGATTCTCCATATTTCTTTAATAGATAAAAAGTCACTCCCTAGTATCCCCTTGTGAGCTAAGATAATGTTCACAAGTAACCACAGGAGCACCGGAACCCAAAGAGCAATGTAAAGTCAGTCAACAAGCCAAGCCGTGAGAGGAAAATGGAAATGAATCATATATATACACAAATGGTTCCCCTCTGCAGCTCAAGGCTTTGTGTGGCATGCGTTATACTCAGGAGGATGTGTGCATTAGATTAACTCACCCGGCCGTCTTCAGGTTATGCTGTAAGTATGGCCCTACTATGCGGTTGCGGAGTTACCTTCTATTATATTCAAAGGCTGTCCTGCTGTATCCAGGATCTCTTCTCCGCCGGCCTATCATGCACCAACCTCTGTCGATGATATGCCGGGTGAGCATCAGCGTGTTCCTCGCTGCCGATTGCAGCACACGTTACTCTCCGTTACTCTCCTTGTAAACTCCTCCTTCCCTCTGCGTGAAGGCGTAAGCTGCTCCACTCTGACTGTTGCTGTTCCACGATACGCCAAGGCTCAGCTGGAGGATAGGTAAACAGACTTGATACAAGAAACCCAGCGAGACCTCAAAGCGTATTGAAATATTTGACTTTATTTGGAGAAAAATAAAACTGCATAAAAGCTAGTAACCCTTGCATCAGGGGTACACAAAAACAGGTCCTACGCGTTTCGGCAGCCCTCTGCCTTATTCATGGACTGATAAGTTCATGCAATTATGCTACTTAAATACACCTGAGCCCCCAGGTATGAGAAACCCCGTAGATGCTTATTTAAAGGGACATAAAATTCTTAACATAACATGTTCATACACAATATGGAAATGCACAACTTTCTTTATATATAAGAACATAGTTAGAAATGAGGTCAGATTTTCTTAATACATTTTAACTATGAATCGAACAATTAGATGTTCCAAATCCATATAGGGAGAAATAAATAAATAAATATATATATGGAACATAGATAAAATGTACAAGCAAACAATTCATTGTCATATAATAACAATAATAATAATCATCATCCCCAAAGATAAAAAATAGGTTCTGAACCTCAATTAGTACTCCTGTACACAAGTGTACTAATTAATGTGGCCATAGTTGCCTCACTATACCTATGTCTTATAAAGTATAGGGATATGCTTTAATTATTCTCTCTTTCATTTATAGACATATTAAAAGAAAAAGGAGGAAAAGTATAAGGAAAATTCAGTTTGTTTAAGGGGTTGGGTATAAACTAGGAATGGCTATTATAAAAGGTTGGGCATTTAGTCATTACTTTGTGTAATTAATATTCAGTCTAAAAAGAAGAGACCTATACTGCCCTTAACTAAGCCATTACTGTATAGAGGTTACCACTCCGTATCAAATAGTAACCAATAGATGTAAACTAATCTTTACCGGATGTTAGGGTTCCACTGTGTATTATAAATACCTCTGACCTTGGTTGTCACCAATCGTTCCAGCGTTACTGAAAAGAAGAAACGTGGGTGCCTACCGCACTACAAGGCTGCTGCACCTCTCCGTGCCTACCTGCTCTTCTCTAAATGTTCTCTGTTCACTCCCGGCAAGGCACAGGTGTCCACACAGCTCTCGTGTAGTCGGTGACGTCACGTTAGTTGTCTACTTCCTGTACTTCCTTATATTCCCGTGCACCAGTATCAGTTAAGGATTTTATATCCTGTTACTGCAGCTCATCAAATGATTTTTTTCCTATGGTTGCTAATTTGTACAGTTTGTGTGTGTGTGTGTATATATATATATATATATATATATATATATATATATATATATATATATATATATATATATAATATTCCAATAGTATAGTCATACCAGCTCTAAGAGCACTTGATTTAATCTATATAAAGATAAGCTAAGACTGCTAGTGTATAAGTCAAGGGTGCAAGGTGGAATCAAAAAAATCTCAAATATCTCAAAAAAGCAGCTTGAAAATATAAGATAAGAAAAAAGGTCAGAAAAAAATACAAGGATTCCATAGCCAGCACTATCCTATTCTAATACAATCTATACTAGGAAAGTATGGCAACAATGAGACAAACGAGACCAGGTACACAGCAATGATTCACACATGCACATTTCCAATTACAAAATATAACTCTTTATTGATCACCTACATCTGAAGTAAAAAAGGCATACTGGTAATACCCTGAATTACATAGGAATAAAAAATGGTTTAAAACAGACCTATGGCCATAGGGGAAAACCGTATGTCTATATAATTATACCATCACTAAATTCATAGATATCAGATTCATACAGGGAGAATCCAATGCCATAAAGGGCATGACATGTAATAAAGGTATAAAAGATACAGACAATGTTATAAGAGACAAGTTTAGTAATGTCCTGTGGTTTATATATAGCTATAAGGAAACAGTGCAGTTGGCAGCATGACATAAATAGTTAGATTGAATATGATCATCAATGAGTTAAAGCAGTTCATGCATATGGATAGCTGTTAGTGCATAGTCAAGGCAGTCCAAACATCCTTACATTAGAACAATTTGCAATATTGCCCTGTTGTTTTTTGATTGCAATAAGGCAATGTAAAGTGCAAGCAGTTCATGCAATTGTTATTATTAGATAGTTAGGTGCAGACAGAGCCATATGTTAGTTAGTGTGACAGCTGTCTCTGTTTCCCTTTCCAAGGCCCGGTCAAGGCACAACAGATCCTCTGTTTAGCTCGTCAAGCCACCCCGAGTAGTGTTTGAAACAAGTTACACGTGTTTCGCCGCCAGGAAGTTCCGGTGCGGCTTCTTCATGACATAACTGTGCTGCTAAAAATTCCTTCCTCCCGGAAATTTATACCCATTGTATGGGAGACCTGGGTAATTTTTTTTTCTCTCTCCCCCCTCAATAAGGAATCTGTCTCTACTATCCTATTGCAGTATCAGGTTGAAAATCACATCAACATATTTACCATAAAATATTATTTTTCTGCCTATATATCACACTTTGTGCTATATATATATATTACCTAGATGTGGCGATCAAAGTGCATTAACCTGGTTAATGTTTAAATTCCTAAAAAAAAGGGAAAAAGATGTTGAAACCTGGAAAATGTGCATATGCGAATCACTTAATATGAAATATACCTATATAAAAATACTTATTGTGACAACTTATCCAAAGTCAAGTATGTTTTTCAAAAGTATCTAGTGTTATTCTAATACATATTTACATCATTATATACAATGACTGAACCACCAATCAGTTAAGTCAGGCGCTGAACTTTATCTTTATTTATCTTTATCTAGCGGTGGACGCTAGGTATGGCGTCTTGACACTTAGGCCCTCCTGTAGCATGAAGGAAAATAGCTGTCATGCTATCTAGCTGGCGATTGCGCTGCCGTTCAGAGTAACTCGCTCCTCCAACTTCTCCTCCAGCCTAAGTGTGAGCGGGTTCAGGGTCCTTTCCAGTATCCCTGCCACAAGCAATATCAGCGGTGCTTTTCTCGGAGTCTGTTTGATCCGCACAGCTCACGCTAGCACCGTGAGCTGCTCGTGCTCCTAGCTCCGCCTCTTCCGCCGCCACTGCATCACTTTTAATACCATCTAGTGTTATTCTAATACATATCTACATCATTATATACAATGACTGACACCACCAATCAGTTAAGTCAGGCGCTGAAATTTATCTTTATAACTATTTTGGAAGAAAAGGGGCATAATTAATTTCCTCATTAAGGCCTCCTGGGGCAAGGGTGTTCATGTTAAAAATCCATTTACACTCAGATTGCAATAATCTTTGATCCAGGTCTCCACCTCTATTTTGTAAGTCTATTAATTCTAGCCCTCTGACTTTACATGAGGATACAGAGCTATTATGATATTTATAGAAATGTCTAGCTACACTGCTATCATCTAAGTTTTTATTTGTTATATCTCTCTTGTGCTCTTTAATCCTTTCACTGAGTTCTCTATAGGTTTTCCCAATGTAGGAAACCGGGCAAGAACAAGAGATCATGTATATGACACCTTCACTCCTGCAGGTAATATGTCCTTTTATTGAGCGTTTCCTGTTGTAGTAATCATAGACAGTATCTCCTCTTTGCATGTTTGTGCATATGCTGCACTTCCCACATACAAAATTACCATTCTTTTGTTTATAATTTGATAGCCAATGTTCCTTTGGTTTATTATATTTAAAGTGGCTGTGTACCACTTTGTCCCTTAAATTTGGAGCTTTTTTGGGTTCATGGTTGGTCTATCTCCCACTATTTCTTTGATTACAGAATCTGTATGTAACACATCCCAGTATTTAGAAAAAATGGCTTTAATGTCTTGCCATTTGTTATTATAAGTGGAAATGAACCTAACCACCTCTTTGTTATTGCTACTTTGCTGTCGATTTGTATATAGGGTTTCATCCCTAGTTTTTTTATTTGCTTTAAAATAGCTTTTTTTTCAGCTTTTTTTTAGAGTACCCCCTTTCTAATAGTCTGTTTCTTAATTCATCAGCATGATGTTTATATAATTCATTTGTTGAACAGTTTCTTTTACACCTGAGGTATTGGCCGTATGGTATTCCCTTTTTTACTGTCTCTATGTGGTGGCTGTCAGCCTTTAGTATTGTGTTTGCTGCTGTTTCCTTTCTGTATATTTGGGTTTGTAAGGTCCCATTTACTGCAGAAATGTTCAAATCTAAGATGGTAATCTCAGTGCAGCTATATGTATAGGTAAATTTAAGATTTAATTTGTTGCAATTCAGTTTTGCAATGAATTCTTCAAGTTCTACTACTGTCCCATTCCACAGCACCAGGATATCATCGATAAAACGCACCCAGAGTTTTATCTTTTCATCATATTGTGCCATCATATCCTGTACACAATCTGTTTCCCATTTTCCCAAGTATAGGCACGCGTACGTGGGAGCACAACTGGCTCCCATTGCCGTGCCCAGTACTTGGCAATAGTATTTTCCATCAAAGATTAAGTAATTACTATTGAGGACAAATCTCAGAATATCTATCACAAAGTCAGTATGCTTTTGGTAATGTTGTCCTCTTTGATTTAAGTAGTGTCTGCATGCCTCAATTCCCAGATGATGGGGAATTGAGGAATACAGAGCCTCCACATCAGTCACCACAAGCATTGTGTTTTTATCCACCGTTAAGCTACCCAGCTTTTTAAGAGCATCTCCTGTATCCTTTATAAAGGATGGTAGAGTTTCAAGGAAAGGCTGCAGGCAGTAATCAATATATCTAGATACATTCTCACCCAGGCTACCTTGACCCGAAATAATGGGTCTTCCCGGTGGAGGGTTTTTCATTTTGTGCAATTTTGGTATGGTATAAAATGTAGCCGTTTTCGTTTTTTTAATGTTCATAAATTCAAATTCAGCTCTATTAATTATACCATTTTTCATAGCCTGGGTGAGAATGTAATCCAATTCAATTTGGTATTCAACAGTTGGGTCATTGTTTAGTAGTTTATACTGTCTACCGTCAGTCACCTGTCTCAGACATTCTTTCCTGTAGTCAGCAGTGTTCATTATAACTACATTGCCACCCTTGTCCGATGGCTTAATTGTGATATCTTGATCTTTGATGAGATCATTAAGAGCCCATCTCTGCTTTTTGGTCAGATTATCTTGATATCCGGTTTCAGTATCTAGCCTGGCTATTTCTTTCTCAACCAATTTAAGAAAGCTATTTACTGCACCAGCCATGGACAAGGGTGGCATGTAGCTCGATTTGTTTTTTAGGAGGGTGTACCCTATGTGTGGTGTTGATGTTTCCTGTGGTTCATTATCTGCAGTTGATACAATGTTATTCTGTGCAGGTTCTCCTTGTATGGATACCAAGTCATTTAATAGCTGCCTATCCCTCATGTTTAAGGTTTGTTGTTTAGGTTTACCTGTATATGGTTTTTTTTTAAAACTATTTTTCGTGCAAATAAATGTAAATCTTTGATAACAGTGAACCTATCCATTTTGTTTACTGGAGAATAAGACAGTCCATTTTTAAGAACTTCTTCATGTTCCTTTTTTAGGATTTTTTTGGATAGGTTCACTATTTTCAAACTTCCTGGTGGCGAAACACGTGTAACTTGTTTCAAACACTACTCGGGGTGGCTTGCCCGAGCTAAACAGAGGATCTGTTGTGCCTTGACCGGGCCTTGGAAAGGGAAACAGAGACAGCTGTCACACTAAAGCTGTATGGAAAGAGAGGATTACCGCAACGGAGGTCACGCAGACACAAGCATAACGAAGTGATATCACACAGCCCAGGAGGTGGTGAGAGTGTATATGGGACCCTTAGATGGAAGTAAACCTTTCAGTAGGATTATCCCTAAATACCGTTAACTGTGAACCCACATATGAAATGCTATATATTTATCAATAACCGCATTCGCATGAACTGCATCAAAATAATTTATAGCTGCTTGTGACTACAGGAGGTGGTGAGAGTGTATATGGGACCCTTAGATGGAAGTAAATATTTCAGTAGGATTATCCCTAAATACCGTTAACTGTGAACCCACATATGAAATGCTATATATCTATCAATGACCGCATTTGCATGAACTGCTTTCAAATAATTTACAGCTGCTTGTGACTACAGGATTGTGTCCTGAGGGAATTTGCTGACATATCTATGGATGAATTAACTTTTCTAACTAACATATGGCTCTGTCTACACCTAACTATCTAATAATAACAATTGCATGAACTGCTTGCACTTTACATTGCCTTATTGCAATCAAAAAACAACTGGGCAATATTGCAAATTGTTCTAATGTAAGGATGTTTGGACTGCCTTGACTATGCACTAACAGCTATCCATATGCATGAACTGCTTTAACTCATTGATGAAAATATTCAATCTAACTATTTATGTCACGCTGCCAACGGCACTGTTTCCTCATAGCTATATATAAACCACAGGACATTACTAAACCTGTCTCTTATAACATTGTCTGTATCTTTTATACCTTTATTACATGCCATGCCCTTTATGACATTGGATTCTCCCTGTATGATACTGATATCTATGAATGTAGTGATGGTATTATTATATAGACATACGGTTTTCCCCTATGGCCATAGGTCTGTTTTAAACCATTTTTTATTCCTATGTATTTCAGGGTATTACCAGTATGCCTTTTTTACTTCAGATGTAGGTGATCAATAAAGAGTTATATTTTGTAATTGGAAATGTGCATGTGTGAATCATTGCTGTGTACCTGGTCTCGTTTGTCTCATTGGTGCCATACTTTCCTAGTATAGATTGTATTAGAATATGATAGTGCTGGCTATGGAATCCTTGTATTTTTTTCTGACCTTTTTTCTTATCTTGTATTTTCAAGCTGCTTTTTTGAGATTATATATATATATATATATATATATATATATATATATATATATAATCAAGAAAATAGAGAGACCCACTCACTGAGACAGAACAATAGCTAGAAAAATGTCTGTGCTTGTCCACAAGGCCCAGTCTCTTTTTGCACACTATGCCTTTTCACAGAGAAAAAATATCCTGTAGCATATCAGTCTGATCCTTCCCAATGACAGTCCAGCACCGAAATACCAGGCAATTATGACACTTGGGGAAGTCTCCCTAAGTGTGATGCGGGAATCCAGGCGTGGACCCGTTGCTCAGTGTGCCTAGAGGGATATGGCTGCACCTCACTGACGGGGCCCACAATAGGCCTAAACGTACGTCTGGGGTTTTGTTGTTTCTCTCGTTCAGAGAGGGATTGCCTGGTATTTCGGGGCTGGACTGTACTGTGAAGTCAGGATCAGACTGATATACTTTAGGAAAGTCCTTCTATGTGAAAGGCACATGTTGAGCAAAAAGAGGCTGCTTCTTGGGTGGTAACTAGCCATAGAACAAGCTATTATGCTATTGTTCGTTCTCAGGTTGAGCGCTTCTCTCTTATATATATATATATATATATATATACACACATACACACACACACACTCACCGGCCACTTTATTAGGTACACCTGTTCAATTGCTTGGTAACACAAATTGCTAATCAGTCAATCACATGGCAGCAACTCAATGCATTTATTTATTTATAAAATATTTTACCAGGAAGGATACATTGAGATTTCTCTCGTTTTCAAGTAGGTCCTGGGTCCACAAAACATTGCATTGATACAATAGGGTACAATAAAATTCAAAAATAATAATAATAAACAATATATGCAAAAACTTTACATAGAACAGGTAGGAAATATATAATCAACCATGACAGGTGCATTCTGTTTTGAGATATGTAGAGAGGGATCTCTTCAAGGATATTAGGCTTGGGGAAGGTTTGAAAGTGTGCAGGAGGTCATTCCATAACTGTGGTGCTCTGTAGGAAAAGGAGGATCGAGCTGCTTATAGCATATAGATGTGATGAAGAAGACTTGCTGAAGTTCAAACCGAGCATCAGAATGGGGAAGAAAGGATATTTAAGTGACTTTGTACGTGGCATGGTTGTTGGTGCAAGACTGGCTGGTCTGAGTATTTAAAAAAATGCTGGATTACTACTAGGATTTTCACACACAACCATCTCTAGGGTTTACAGAGAATGGTCCGAAAAAGAGAAAATATCCAGTGAGCGGCAGTTGTGTGCACGAAAAATGCTTTGTTGATGTCAGAGGAGAATGGGCAGACTGGTTCAAGATGATAGAAAGGCAACAGTAACTCAAATAACCACTCGCTACAACCAAGGTATGCAGAATACCATCTCTGAATGCACAACACATCAAACCTTGAAGCAGATGGGCTACAGCAGCAGAAGACCACACAGGCTACAATTCCCACAGGCTCACCAAAGCTGGACAATAGAAGAATGGAAAAATGTTGCCTGGTCTGATGAGTCTTGATTTCAGCTGCGACATTCAGATGGTAGGGTCAGAATTTGGTGTAAGCAAATTACACATAATAACACATAAATATATATGTATATATTCATATATATTTATATTTGCTGTCCATCGCTGCACGATTTACTCCATTTGCTGCGTTAATTCTCATGCAGTGTCGCACGGCATGAGACAAGGCTCTATTTGGAGCCTATGGAAGCGCATTCTCGTGAGCGCACTGATTCAGTGCAAATATGTTCTTTGGCATGTGTAACCATGATATTTCACCCATAATCTCCATGTAGAAAAATTATTATAACCATATTCTTATTAGAAACAGGTCAAATATGTTACTTAGGATGTGTAACCATGATATTCCACGCATAATCCCCATATCTATATAAATAATTATACCCATATTCTTATCAGAAACAGGTTAAATATGCTCCTCTGCATGTTTTACCATGATTACACCCATAATCCCCATGTAGAAAAGATCATTATAACCATATTATTATCAGATACAGGTCAAATAGGTTACTTGGGATGTGTAACCATGATATTCCACCCATAAATCGCATGTAGAAAAATATTTATACCCATATTCTTATAAGAAACAGGTCAAATATGTTACTTAGCATGTGTAACCATGATAATCCACCCATAATCCCCATGTAGAAAATTAATTATTACCATATTATTATCAGATACAGATCAAATATGTTTATTGGCATGTGTAACTTTAATTTTCCACCTATAATACCCATGTAAAAAAAATAATTTTAACCATATTCTTAATAGAAACAGGTCAAATGTGTTACTCAGGATGTGTCCCCATGATATTCCACTCATAATCCCCATAGATGCAAAAAAAATAATTCCAAAGTGAAGCAGCAGTTAAAAAAGTTTAGCAAATCCTTTATTCCTTTAAAACAATGCAAAGGACATACAGCAACATGGAGGTGATTCAAGCAAAAGAACTCTGACCGGTTTCGGTCATATTGACCGTAATCATAGAAATTATGATTCTATGATTACGGTCAATATGACCGAAACCGGTCAGAGTTCTTTTGCTTGAATCACCTCCATGTTGCTGTATGTCCTTTGCATTGTTTTAAAGGAATAAAGGATTTGCTAAACTTTTTTAACTGCTGCTTCACTTTGGAATTATTTTTTTTGCATCTATAGTGGAATGTGGGGATTCCACTCCTTTATATACGAAGCTCACTACTTGCCTTTTATGGACTATTGCTCCTAACTTTCTACACTTCAAAGCTCTCTACGCAGTATGCACCCCCTATATCAGATTTGGGATTTCACATGCTGTTTATAGTATGCTGATACTGTGCTCCATATAAGGATTATTGGATCTGGCAGTTTATTTGTGTGTTCCCTTATTGAGGAGTTATACACACACTTACTGTTTTTCTGCCTGGCGTGATTGATACGCCCATCTGTAACATCCATCTGAATCGTCATCGAGGAAGGACCGTGGTCGCTCTAGGATTGGCTGATCCCTCGTCACGTGGTACGCCACAAACAGTCTGCATGAGGAAACGGATTACCGCCTCTGCAAGAACTCTGTTTCTGTGAGACAGAGGAAGAGGGACATCGGATATCAGCTTTCAGTGGATCCACACTAGACGACCGAAGTGGTGAGTGCATACCTGCTGAGCTTGAAGCAAATACGAGAACTGTTGCTTTTATGCTGTGCTAAGTGCTACACAGACTTTGTATTTACAAGTCAGAAGGATTATACGTTTTGTACTTTCTAAGCTTTAGCAAAGGCAACTTTGATCTGCAATAGAGCTACTTAGGACTTTACTGAGATAGTGCTTACAAGCTCTGGTCCTTATTAGTTAGATCCAGCAATGGTCATTATTACGTATTAAGTGTATTAACACCACTAAATTTCTTTTTCATTTTTTCTTCATAATCCCCATGTAGAAAAATAATTATATCCATATTCTTATCAGAAATAGGTCAAATATGTTCCTTGGCATGTGTAACCGTAATATTCCACCCATAAACTGCATGTAGAAAAATAATTATAATCATATTCCTATCAGAATAAGGTCAAATATGTGCCTTGGCATGTGTAACCGTAATATTCCACCCATAAACTGCATGTAGAAAAATAATTATAATCATATTCCTATCAGAATAAGGTCAAATATGTTCCTTGGCATGTGTAACCATGACATTGCATCCATAATCACCATATATAAAAAATATGTATAACCCTATTCTTATCATAAAAAGATAAAATATGTTACTTGGGATGTGTAACCATGATATTGCACCCATAATCCCCATTTATAACGATATTTAAACCAGGGGTCAAGTCGGACGGGAACACATGGGAACAGAGTTTCTGAGCTATTTTTGCAGGGGGACTGAGAACAGGAACACTTCAGTAAACACTGTTGCTGCTGGTGGGAGGAGCTGGATCACAGTCTGGTTAGAGGGATAGTGAGATCCTCTAGTAATGGGCAGTAACACTTCCTACAATACACTAAATGTAAGCCTATCAGCAGTCCCGCTGTGTGATCACCCTGCACTGTGTGGAACATATGGTGCTTACATTTCTGTGTGGCTTGCTCTGGGGTTATTTAGCTCCACTCAGCAGAAATAGGACTGTTGCACCTTAAGTAGGTGAGACTCTGTGACAGAGGAGGTGTCTCAGGCCCAAAGGCAACCATTCAACCCTTCATTGGTTTTAATTTGCTTTCATTAACCAAAGTGTATAGATTATCTCCATATAAATACAGTGTGTGTGTATATGTGTGTTTGTGTATGTATGCATAAAACAATATTGATTGTGTGTGTGGGGGTGGAAGTCTTAGTGAGTTCCCACACTTTTTTTGTAGGACTTGACCCATTTTCTTATCAGAAATACATCAAATATTTTCTTTGGCATGTGTTACCCATAATCCCCATATTTATAACATCTATTCCCAGGTTCCTATCAAAACAGGTAAAATGTGGTGCTTTGCACATACATTTACTATATTAACCCCTTAATGACAACTGACGTACCAGGTACGTCAAGCAAAAACTAACTGTTAATGAAATAGACGTACCTGGTACGTCAGTTGTCTTACAGAGTGCTGGAAGCGATCGCAATCGCTTCCAGCAGCTCTCAGGGTATTGCAGTGATGCCTCGATATGGAGGCATCCTGCAATACCTTTTAACAAGCCTCCGATGCAGAGAGAGCCACTCTGTGGCCCTCTCTGCACCGGTAACAATGGTGCTGTTTTCCGGGGTGAGTGTAGCAAGGAGGTGGCAGAGTGCGGGCGCGCGTGTGCACGGGGGCGCGCGCGCACGTGGGGGCGCGCGCATTAGCCACTGACACCAATGGAAAAAAATAAAAAGTTCTAAATAAAAAGTTAAAAACATTAAAAAAAAAAAAAATATATATATATATAAAAGGATCTGGGGGGGGGTTGGGGGTATTGAGGGGGGCTGCTACACTACAGAAAAGTTTGAAAATACTGTTTTTGGGGGCAAATTGGGTACTGGCAGACAGCTGCCAGAACCCAAGATGGCGGCAATTAAGTAGCAGGGAGGGTTATAGAGCTGTTTGGTGGGGGATCAGGGAGGTTGGGGGCTAAGGCAGGGCTCCATTACAGCTGAATACATTTTAAAAAAAAATTAAAAAAAACTCCTTTTATTTAGTACTGGCAGACTTTCTGCCAGTACTTAAGATGGCGGGGACAATTGTGGGGTGGGGGAGGGAAGAGAGCTGTTTGGGAGGGATCAGGGGGTGGGATGTGTCAGGTGGGAGGCTGATCTCTACACTAAAGCTAAAATTAACCCTGCCAGCGCCCTACAAGCTACCTAATTAACTCCTTCATTGCTGGGCATAATTCACGTGTTGTGCGCAGCAGCATTTAGCGGCCTTCTAATTAACAAAAAGCAACGCCAAAGCCATATATGTCTGCCATTTCTGAACAAAGGGGATCCCAGAGAAGCTTTTACAACCATTTGTGCCATAATTGCACAAACTGTTTGTAAATAATTTCAGTGAGAAACCTAAAATTGTGAAAAATTTAAAGGTTTTTTTTATTTGCTCGCATTTGGCGGTGAAATGGTGGCATGAAATATACCAAAATTGGCCTAGATCAATACTTGGGGTTGTCTACTACACTAAACTAAAGCTAAAATTAACCCTACAAGCTCCCTACATGCTCCCTAATTAACCCCTTCACTGCTGGGCATAATACACGTGTGGTGCGCAGTGGCATTTAGCGGCCTTCTAATTACCAAAAAGCAACCCCAAAGCCATATATGTCTGCTATTTCTGAACAAAGGGGATCCCAGAGAAGCATTTACAACCAGTTATGCTATAATTGCAGAAGCTGTTTGTAAATAATTTCAGTGGGAAACCTAAAGTTTGTGACAAAATGTGTGAAAAAGTGAACATTTTTTTTAATTTGATTCCATTTGGCGGTGAAATGGTGGCATGAAATATATCAAAATGGGCCTAGATCAATACTTTGGGATGTCTACTAAAAAAAAAATATATACATGTCAAGGGATATTTAGGGATTCCTGACAGATATTAGCGTTCCAACGTAACTAGCGCTCATTTTGAAAAAAAAGTGGTTTGGAAATAGCAAAGTGCTACTTGTACTTATTGCCCTATAACTTGCAAAAAAAGCAAAGAACATGTAAACATTGGGTATTTCTAAACTCAGGACAAAATTTAGAAACTATTTAGCATGGGTGTTTTTTGGTGGTTGTAGATGAGTAACAGATTTTGGGGGTCAAAGTTAGAAAAAGTGTGTTTTTTCCATTTTTTCCTCATATTTTATAATTTTTTTTTACAGTAAATTATAAGATATAATGAAAATAATGGTATATTTAGAAAGTCCATTTAATGGCAAGAAAAACGGTATATAATAAGTGTGGGTACAGTAAATGAGTAAGAGGAAAATTACAGCTGAACACAAACACCACAGAAATGTAAAAATAGCCATTGTCATTAAGGGTAAGAAAATTGAAAAATGTTCCGGTCATTAAGGGGTTAAACTCCTTTTTGCTATTTAGTATCAAACACTGCAGAAAAGAACATATTTTGAGTTACAACAGTCATTACCATGTATGTGTGTAAAAAGTCTGACACCTAGTGATAGTGTTTAGCATTGCAGCCAATCATTCCAATATTCTGTTTAGCATGTACCGTTTTATTTCTGTAGCTGTGTGCCTGGAGTTTTTAATTATTATTATTTATTTATAGAGGGACGGGAGATTGATTTGTTATCTGAGTTTATGTTGACTTTAAAGAAACACAAATGTGGGAATACGTGTTATGAAAATCCTAATTAGAGGCTAGTTTATAACAGACCCCCACAGATTTTAAATGTGTATTTTTTTCCTGCTCTGTATTCTGGCAACCTTTGTTGTTTGATTTTTACTAGAAACGTGTTATCTAGGATTTGCAGGTGAACAATGGATTGAGAAATCCCTAAAATAAGTGCAACTTGTGTCTTTTGTTATACAAAATTGTTGTATTTTATATGTGAGTGTGTATAAGTAATAACATAGCGATTTGAGTCTGTCACTCTCCCTGCTGCTTCCGTAACGCAATGTTACCATGTGATTATTGCAGTCACGTGATTGCTGTGATGTCAGAACGTCCTTTAGAGGGATAGGAACAAGCCTGTATCTTTCTCTAACAGAGGGAGGTGGAGGGAATTATGACTTCTTTAAGAAAACGCGCGCGAACCAGGGAGCCTGTCATGGCGGGAGGCGGGAAAAGGAAAAAGCGAGTCGATCAGCAGGTGAGGCAGTGGCGTGGGCCATTGGTGTTTTAATTGATATAGCTAGTGACTGGAAAATAGATGATTGACGTGATAACATCCGGGGTGTTGACCCTTCATTTTCTGGAATATAACAACATAATGGATGTTCGTATAGTAACAGAATTACACTGATGGAGGACTCGCCAGTACCTATATTTATGTTTGCATTTTCTTGGTCTTTTCTTTGAGAGGCTCTGTGTAGCAATGACAAACTGTCGCTCCAAGTCAGCTACGCGTAGGGTTTGGGAATACTTTTGTTTTCCCCCCTGCTACATAAATTGCAGTGTATGATGTTATGTAATGAGTGGTAAGACGTCTATTCTTTGTTTTGGTTTTCAGTGTCAAAAACAACTTTTAATGACACACATTGTAAGTTCTAAATCAAATGATAAAGGACATTTTTTTTAAATTATACTTCCGTGGCTAATAAAATATGTATTATTAAATCATCTTATTACATTTACTATGTCTGGGGGGTTTATGTTGAAATTGCTTTTTAATACATGCATTCTTTACATTAAATTTCCCACTTCATTAGAAATGTGTACAGGCTATTAATACACACTCTATAGGTAACAGGGCAAAGTAGCACCTTACAAAGCAATTTCTGGAACTACACGCAATCCTCTGTGACCAAATACTGTTTGTTACTAAGCGTGCCCCATGGTTTGGATAAGCCAGACACCAGTACTGCCTTACAAACTGTCAGATTTCTGGCCCTTGCTTTGCTGTGCCGTTACCGTATTCAAATCATGCATTAAAATTTTCTTAGCCAACAGCTGTGTGGGAAATCCTGCTTGGCGCCCTGTGGAGCCAGATTTCTTGCACACTATTTGCTAAGAGGTGAAAACGTCACCTCTTAGCAAAACAGGGTTCTGCTGTGGGCTGCCTGAGCAGCTCAGTGCGGCGAATGCTTGAAAGTTTAAACAAATAAAGGAGCTTTCTGCATGACGTATGTTATACTTGATGAATGAAAGTCCCCTTTATTGGTTCCAATGGTCAATCCTAGCATTTCACAAAGTGACTTTCACTTTAATTTTTTATTTTGTTTTTCTGCAGTGTAGGATTCCCCCCCCCCCCCTTACCCTCCAACATCCCTGATCCCTCCCAAACAGCACTCTAACCCTCCACTCTAACTATTGTCTGCCATCTTAGCAGTACCCAGTTTTTTTAAATATATTAATAAAATAATTCTGTAGTGTAGCGGCCCCTACCCACTCCAAATGACCATTTAGTAGGGCATCCCTCTCATAACATATTTTCTGTAGTGTAGCGTATCCCGCCCTTCTAAACCACCACCGGTCTGCACCACCACAACCTGATGCAGAGAGTGACACAGTGTGTCTCTCTGCATCAGTGATAATCTGCACTGTTATGAATATTATCATTTATTATTATTTCAGTAGTGTACCTGCAAAGTGTATTATGTGTTTAGACACAAATATTATGGAACCTCTATATCATTCTGATAATGTAACTCATATTATATATATATATATATATATATATATATATATATATATATATATATATATATATATATATGGTTACCAACTTTGCAGGGGCAATGTGTGCAATTTAATAACACTCGGAACTATATCATTTGCAAAGGATAATATATATATATAAAACCTGAATCCTTTTAGTTCTGATTTGTCTATTAAAGGGCCACTGTAAGTAAATATTTTCTATGCCTGTTACTAACTAACTACCCCAAATATGCTTTTTATCAATATCATTTCATTAACATATCTCTACCGTATATCAGAAATCTTGTCTGCAAATTTAATTGTTTTCCAAACCCACATTCCTGGGTATCCTTTGCTCTGTACCAATCCGTTTACAATACCTAGGTTTCAAAAATGGCGCTTTAAACACAAAGTTATTGGTTTAAGTATTTTGAACATGCAGTGCTGAAAATAGTGGGCAGGATAACGTGACATCATCGGCGAATAAAAGATATAACTTTTAGAACGTTATGAAACTTCGTTTTGGAGAAAATATAGGTCAGTAGGTTTTAATTAATGTTTATTAACTTTAATATGTTAGTTGTTTAGCTTAAAGGGACAGTATACTGTAAAATAGTTTTTCCCTTAATGTGTTTACAATTGCTTTTTTTACCAACTGCAGAGTAAAAAATGTATGAAAATTAGCTTTTTAAAGTTTATTTCTGTATATTAAAGCTCTGATTTTGTGTTTTGAAGCCACAGCCTAATAAAATAGGGTGAGCTTGTAGGTATAATCAGATCTCATTACTGTATCACATTGTGCACATATACCTGCTTCTTTATCTTATATCTGTCCTTAAAACAATCACCAATACTTTGAGAGAACAATGGGAAATCAACATTTTATTACCTTATCTCTGCTTTATCACACTGGGAGTGTAATTTCTTCTGCTGGCTGTGTTTACAAAGCTTATCTATAGCTTGGTACGCGCGGCCACAAACTTTCAGAATAGGTGGGGATACCACATGCTAAATTAACAATTTCAAATGCCAATATAAGGGTAAAGGAGCTACTTGTAAACAATTTAATACACTCCAGCAGGTAAAGTGGATCATTGGGAACAAATTAAAGGGGAGAAATTTTTTGAGTAAACTGTCCCTTTAAACATTATAACAGAAAGTAATCCTTTTAATTAAACTGAGACCAAATCAATAAGCAAACTTAGTTTATTAAAAGAATTATTAGAAATAATAAGCAATATTTGAATAAAGCAAATCAATAAGCATACATCATTACAATGATTTAATGATCAGGTTAAAACAATCACTAAATTATTTTACTTGCAGTAGCTTGCATGTATAATAGAGAAACATAAACTTTTTGTTATTTAAATTCTCAGCATAGCTGGCAAGAATCAGGTAAACTAATAATCCTGGAAGACACATAAGAAAATGATATTATTACCAGATTCCTGATTGACCCAGTGTTATTGTCGACAGATAAGATCAGGTTAACAGGCATTAACAAACAAAATATTTGGGACTATAAAGGGCAAACCAGAATTGATTAACTCGCCTGATTCAATAATAATAATTTTCAATATGAATGTAAAGAGCATAAATCATATTAATAAAACTGTTTCATATAGGTTTGTTTCATACTTATCAACATTGTGGGATCCTTCACTGGGGTTCAGTGTAAATAGACCCTCTTAGGTTACCCCTGGACCCTCTCTCGCCATTATCCTGACTTGTCTATCTGGTCAGCTTAGCCTCCAATCTCCTCTGGATAGGGTGTGGTCATCATGCATGCTCAGTGTGGCCCCTTGTGCCGTCTGCTTGTGTCCCCTCCTCCCTGAATCCTTTTGTGGGTGAGTGTGTATTTTATGGAAAATGCTTAACTCCACCCCAACTGATAAGGTTAGGTTCACATAAATGATTGGCTAACACTAATTACAGACTAATTAACATTTTTGTTAATAAGCTAAGATTTAGCAGTTAGAATATTTTTCTCTCGGAAGATGGCACTCGTCACTAAGCTATAACAGACATATATTTATTTTATAAATATGTTCTGAAAAACAAGGCAGTAATGTTTATAGAAAAAGAGACTTACTGGAACCATGTATAAAAAAACATGGGGATATTTGTGGATATTTATACCAATAATATGATAGGAATCATGCAGCTATGTTGGGGACCTTGAATATCATAGTAACTAAACATGGATTGTTTTGATAAAGTACAAAAACCTCACAGTAAGCAATTATATGCTGACAAGCAGCACTAGCTAATAGCTACATATTAATACTGAAAAATAATATATATGTGTACCTGAATGTTTAAGTAAATACACATGATCAATTGTACCCCTATATTATATAGCACAGACATATGTGATTAATATGCAATATCAAAATGGTGAATTATACTGGACAATTGTCCTGACAGCGCCACTGTTTCTGCACTGCCCCACTCGAAAGAGCCCAGGACATCCATACCGTACTGGATACTGCGCAGGTCCTTAACCCCTTAATGACCGACGCCGTATGTCCTCAAAAAATACAGTTAACGTCTGAGGACGTATGGCATACGTCGTCGGCTAAACTGAGCACTGGAAGCGATCGAGATCGCTTCCAGCCGCTCTTATAGTATTGCAGGGATGCCTTGATGTACAGGCATCCTGCAATACTGTTCCCGAGAGCCGGGACCGGATTGATCACTCCCCACAAGTGATCACTTCCAGTTTTGCTCCACGTGGAGCCCGGCAGTGCAGCAGAGCATCGGAAGTGATCGGACACGCTTCCGATGCTCTGCTTGTGTGCTAAGTGCCTCGGTGGGTCGAGGCACTTGGTTATAAAATTATTTTTTTTTTTATAAAAAAAAGTTAAAACAATTAATAAAAACCCCCATATAGCCCCCCTCCCCCCACAAGGCTTCCAAGATGGCGATGCCCAGTGCATCATGGGGCCTCTGGGGGTGTCTAGCCTGCCTCATCATAGGGGCAAGCTAGGTTCACCCAATCTGAGCCTCCCACCCAAAAAAAAATCATAATAAAATATCCCATTTGTCTGATCATGTCAATATTTGTAAATATTGACTGATCAGTGTGCATCTCCCTCCCTCTCCTCACTTGCGATTTTGTTGGAGAGAGAGACCTGTGTTTAGCAGAGAGAGTTTTATTTATTTTATTTGTTAAAAATTTAGAGATCCAAAGGCTCTTTTCAGATCCATTAATCCCTAGCTTGCCAGTGATCACTATACATCACTGGCAGTAGCATAGCTGTACTTTTTTGCTGTCTGTGCATTTTTTAAGGGGTTAATTTTTTGTTGTAATTTTTTAAAAACCCAAAGGCTCTTTTCAGAGCCATTTAGTTAATTAATTTTAATTTGTTTTTCTGTGACAGATACAATAATGTCACAGAAAACATTTAGCGCTGAGGAGGCGTATGCCATCCTTGCGTCAGATGCCTCTATGTCTGACTCAGACCCCAATTTTGACCCTGCCATATGCTCAGATACATCATTAGATGCAGTCTCAACTGATAGTGATGTATCTATGGCTGCTAGCCCCCCTGCCAGAAGGAGGCGTGTTGCTGCCATTGCCGCTGAAGAGTGGGTAACGCCTAATCTCCAGAGGCCAGATATCCCACCCTTCACAGCAAATCCTGGCATAAATATAGATGTGGCAGGTTTTAGCCCCCAACAGTTTTTGGAGGCGTTTCTGGGCGATGATGTATTGGGGAACATTGTTGTCTAAACTAATTTATGTGCCCATCAGTATCATGCTGCAAAGCCTAAAACATATTTGGCAAAGCAGCAATGGGCCCCTGTCGATGTGCCAGAATTAAAAAAATTCTGGGCATTGACTATGCTGATGGGCATCATAAAGAAACCCTCTGTTCGCTCCTACTGGAGCAGTAGCCCCATCTGCTCTACCTCCATTTTCTCCCAGAGTATGTCGAGGCAGAGGCATGAAATGATTCTGCATTTCATGCACTTCAGCGACAACAGCCTGTGCCCCCCTAGGGAGCATTCCCAATTTGACAGGCTGTATAAAATCCACCCCCTGATTACCCACTTTTCTGCCAGGTTTGCAGAGGCTTATACACCTGGAAGGAATATATGCGTTGATTAATCCCTGATGAAGTATAAGAGAAGGCTGGGATTCAAGCAGTATATTCCTTCCAAGCGCTCCAGGTATGGGGGTAAAGGTGTATAAGCTCTGTGAGAGCGAGACTGGGTATACTCAGGCCTTCCGGGTGTATGAGGGAAAGGATGGCCACCTTGATCCTCCAGGTTGCCCAGAACATATGGGAACCACTGGCAAGATTGTCTGGTACCTGATATTACCCCTAATGAACAAAGGGTATCACTTGTACTTAGACAATTTTTATACAAGTGTCCTTTTGTTCAAGCTACTGTATTGCTTTGATACAGTAGCTTGCGGTACAATTAAAAAGAACTGCACAGGTTTCCCAGGACAACTTGTACGCACCCGGCTACAAAGGGGGGAGACCTCAGCTCTGCGCCAAGAGGAGCTGTTTGCACTTAAGTACAGAGACAAGAAGGATGTATACCTTCTTACCACCATCCACACAGAGAGGACGGTGGTGGTCTCTGTACGTGGCAGAGCTGAGATCATAAGGAAGCAAGTGTGCATCAAGTCTTATAACCGGCATATGGGAGGGGTGGATCTGGCAGATCAGCTGCTGCAGTCCTACCTAATTATGTGGAAGACAAGGGCCTGGTACAAAAAGGTTGCAATTTACCTAATGCAGATTGCAACCCACAACGATTTTTTTGTTCAAAAAAGCAAACCCTGGAATGAAACAGACTTTTTTACAGTTTCAGCTCCAGATCATTTCAGGCATTTTGTACCATGATGCACCTGCTTCCCGGGCGGTGATGGGAGAGAGCAGGGTTGGGGCTGCCCATTTTATTTTTAAAATCCCCCCCCCTACTGCTGCAAAGCAGAAACCACAAAAAAAAAATGCAGAGTCTGTACCAAGAGGGGGAAGAGAAGGGACACCATATATCACTGTCCTGATTGCCCTGGACAGCCTGCACTCTGCATTAGGGACTGCTTCAAGCGGTACCATACAATGGTCAATTTTTTTTAATTTTTTTTTTTTTTTTTTTAATGATTTTTATTGAGGTAAAATTTGGCATACAGACAAAACATTAAAGCATTCCATATCACAGAGAACATTGTACAAGATTTATCATACAGTAGAGGTGATATAAGTACAAACGTTATGAATACTATTAACTAATAAAATAACAAGGTAAATAGTGTCAATAATGTTTTATAGGGACAAAATGTGTTCATGCCAGTGATAGTTTCAGCCTCCCCTCTCATGTAAAGAGCCACTTTTGGACCCCTAACCGAGTGAAGTTTTTGCTATATTAGGAGGCTACCTGTAATGGAGAAGACCACTCATGGATCTTATTCTGTTTACCTCATGTTTTACATTTTTATATTGTCATAACTAGAACTTATTTTATAGCATCAAGGGAATAATTTCAGGGAATAACAGAAGGTGAAATATTTGAACAAATAGGGTAGATTTAGAATGTTTGGTATAGGCTAGGTAAAATATTGTACACTATAATACAAAAGAATGTTCGGCTGACCACCTCAGGAAAAGGTATATAAGTTAATATCAGGACATTTTGTTGGGCAACTTAGCGTGAGCAAGAGAAACTAAGGATTGTTTGTGCAACCTTAAGGGATTATAAACTGTGCCCAATTACAGAACCTGGGAAGCTGTTAAGATGAGAAAAACTACTAAAATTATTAAAATTCTACATATTATCCCAAGCGCTCAATGAGATATTATACTGGAAATGTAACTATGCGTGTACTGCACAGCCCCGGCCGTAGGCCGCGCAACAACGCATCACAGGTTTATAATAACAGTGAAACCAGTATATACAGGAAACACATGATATAAGGACCACTTGGGCTAAATTGATCAATATATATCACAGTACACACTTTCACACTCTGTCATGTAAAGATGTCATTTGTTAACTGTCAGGAAAATATTTAACTCTTTAGATGCTGAGGAACACGCTCACCTAGCTATCCATAGAAACCTTTAAAAGGCACATGCAATTATAGATTAAAGTAAGGAAGCACAGCCAAAACCTCTGTGGGAGGACAACACTATTAGTATATAAATGCTGTATGACAGGCTACCCCTATGCTATTTGGGATACTATAATGGAAAATACAACTTATATAAATTCAAAAATAAAACATTAGGGAGAAGGACCTCTATACCATTCAAGCAGTGTCACATTAATAGTTGTAGCAGAAAACGAACAAACTTGCAAACCAAACTGTAAGTGTAGGTAGGACAATTAGTATGAGTCTGTTTACACATAACAAATAGTAAATTTAGCTATATCCCAACTTGGGTGCCTTGTAATATTTGGCCTGCAGGAAATATATTAAATGCACATTCAATTTCTTTTGCTATAACCAGCAGGCCGTTGTAAGAAAGTCATCTTTAGCTTGTTGTTCCAATTGCTTCATAGAGACTTAACCTGGTAGGCACAGAATAGGTATGAAAGTTGTGCTTCAGAGTATAAAAAATGTAACTGTGAGCTATGTAACAGAAGCGTTATAAGTATAAGAGGACCTCTAAGAGATCTAGATTATGCAACATCTTATTAGCATAGGGAGTTGTGACAAAGGAACTCGCAACCGGAACCGCAAATAAAAGAAAAATATTTAACTCGGTTCTATGTACTCGTGGCAAGGTCTGAATTTAACCAACTCCGGTGCGAGTCCCCCTGCAAAAGTCAATGTTACCAGCCAGTTGTGGGATCAGCAGAGGCTTAAGCCGTACGTGTATGATAGCCAAAGGGCAGCTTCTCTGCTTCCAGATGACGACCCACCTAAACAGCAGCGGATCCATACATCGAGGGATCGTTGGCAGCTGCAAAGTCACTGAGGGGCACCGCTGCCTTAGCCGTATATCTTCCCGGTCCCAGAACAAGCGCTCAACAGGGGCTCTCTTGTGCATGCCTACCTTAGTAGGTAAAAAGATTGGTTGGACCGGTGCTATGCCGTTGTTGCTACTTCCTGCACAGGCTGCGTCTCTGATGAGAGTTCGGTCGCTTCTCATTGCCGCGGTTGCACCATCCCCTGTTACCGGGCCTGCGGTAACTAATGTCTTATCCTTTTCAACCAAGGCAGGTATGCAGCACCGGGGCCCCAAAGCATTACCGCTTAAATGTATCGCCAACACAGGCCCGGATGGTACAGATTGTTGGGGCATTTTGAGAACTCTGGGTTTGAATGCTACAACTAGCGATTCTTCTAGGGCCTTGTGGTGATCTAATAGGAGATTGCTCAGCGCTTCCAAAAAGGTAGTAGTGTCCTTCATGTCCATACTAGTATTCTATAAGTATCAGTAGGTCAGCACATTGAATAGGATGGTGTGGATGTACTCACACTCTTAACTAACGTCAGGAGTTGTAGAGCATCCTACCGGGGGGTTATTACGCGTGGTTGATGTTGTAGGCCACAACTTTAGATTAGCTCCGGGCTCTGAAGCCAACAGCAATTCCGGCAAAAGTGATCTCAATGGATAGGTTTTCTTTAGTGTCATTTGAATATGCCAAGCTCCGTATGAGATGCTTCTTATAGAGGGCGATATCTGATATAAGGTGTAGGAAAGCTGGAGCAGCTTGCAGAAGTGCGACCAGTCATGGCTGCTTCCCGGAAGTTCCCCCAATGGTCAATTTTTAAAAAATAAATAAATTTGCTGTTTTTTGGTTGTTTACTGTTTTTTGGTTGTTTTTTTTAAATTTCACTACTTTTTTTTTTTTTTTTCTAAAAAATTTTTTTTTTACCAAAACCCCTGTCAAACCAATGCATGGGGGACATAGGTGTTCTCAGGGTGCCTTGCAGAAAACAACCTGAAGTATTTTTTTGCAATAACTTACAACAGTCTCTCCTAAATCATAGTCAAAAAGCAGTGTGTATGTTAGGGGTAATATGAACCTGATGGCAGCCATCTTGTTCTTCGCAGCCATCTTGTTCCTCGCAGCCATTTTGTAATGAATAGACTTTATTATACTGGGTTATGATAGTTTCCTTAGCTGTTCGGCCTTGCCAATGTACCCTGGCCCGACGCCCAGAATAAGATAGAATAAGATAATGTAAACAAGATGGTCCAGCGACCTTGGTGTCTCTGCAGATGCATGGTATATTATGACTATAGAATATTGTTTATGAGCTAGTGAATTTCCAGAATCACACTGTGTGTAACTCTGTATAACTGTGTAAGATGACGCGGTCCTAACGTGTCATCCCCTTAACCCTGTATGTTACTATAAGAAAGGCTTGCACTGTGCAATAAACAGAATTGGCTTTCGATCATAATGCTGCGTGGTCTGAGTCATTCTAAGGGGCCCTTATCAGGTAATCCACATATGCCTCAGGTGGTACACTAGGCCCCAGGCTTTGGCCTGCACTGACACTTACCCCCTGAAGGGGACACCTAACAGTGTAAAAATGAAAATTGATAAATTACCACCATACACTTTCTCCATTTTTTTTGGCTAAAACGGTTGATTCAAAGACATCAAAGCACACCATATACAATACCTTGAGGTGTCAACATTTCAAAAATATACACTTTCATGGCAATAAATAAAACTGGGGTATGTGATAGGCCCCCAAACTAAACATAGGCCTATCAGAAGAAATACTCTCACTTTTACTAACTAAAATCACAAGTCATAAAATTGTTACATAACCTTCCCAAACTCCTGGCAAACCTATGCATGGGGGACATGGGTGTACTCAGGGTGCCTTGCAGAAAACAACCTGAAGTATTTTTTTTGCAATAACTTACAACAGTCTCTCCTAAATCATAGTCAAAAAGCAATGTGTGTGTAAAAATGAAAATTGAAAAATTACCATCATACACTTTCTCCAATTTTTTAGGCTAAAACGGTTGCATCAAAGGCATCAAAGCACTCCATATACAATAGCTTGGGGTGTCAACGTTTCAAATATATACACTTTCATGGCAATAAATAAAACTGGGGTATGCAATAGGCCCCAAACTAAAGATAGTCCTATCAGAAAAAATACCCTCACTTTCAACTCAAATTACAAGTCATACAATTGTAAGTGAACCTTCCCAAAATCCTGGCAAACCTATGAATGGGGGGCATAGGGGTACTCAGGAGGTCTTGCAGAAAACAACCTGGAGTGTTTTTTTTTGCAATAACTTACAACAGTCTTTCCTAAATCATAGTCAAAAAGCAATGTGTGTGTGTAAAAATGAAAATTGAAAAATTACCACCATACACTTTCTCCAATTGTTTGGACTAAAACGGTTGCATCAAAGGCATCAAAGCACTCCATATACAATACCTTGGGGTGTCAACTTTTCAAATATATGCACATTCATGTAAAACAAATAAATTGGGGTATGTAAAAAGACGATAGGCAAAGAAAATGTTAAATGTGAAAAAAAATCAAACGCATGTCAGACATTTGGAATTGCACCCCCCAAACAAGCCAACAAACCTATGCATAGGTGGAATCACTGTACTCAGGAGATGTTGGTGAACACATATTGGGGTCTTCTTTGGCAGTAAACATAACAGGAGCTGAGAATCCATGTCTAAAGTACAATGTGTGTGAAAAATAACACAAAAAAATGAATGCCCAATAGTTTGACAAAGACTGGTGGTTGAATTATTAGTGCACGCAACGTGTTAAAATACCAGCATTTGAAATACCCTAGGGTGTCTACTTTTCAAAAATATATGGTTTGATGGGGTAAATTACATTGGTCGGCTTCAGAAATGTCCTAAATAGGACATGGGGGCATGGGATTTGAAAATTCCAAGTTGAAAAACTGGAATGTGCCCCCTAAAAATAAGGCATTTTAGCCCCCAGAGAACCCAACACACCTATACATGGGTGGTATCACTATCACTGTACTCAGGAGATATTGTTGAACACATATTGAGGTGTTTCTCCTACATTGGTGTATCTGGTCCACGGCTTCATCCTTACTTGTGGGATATTCTCAATCCCTACAGGAAGTGGCAAAGAGAGCACACAGCAAAGCTGTCCATATAGCTCCGCCCCCAGTCATTCTCTTTGCCGCTCTAACTAGTAGCATCTCTCCGGGGGTGGTAAAGAGTATGTGGTGTTAGTTGTAGTTTTTTATTTATTCTATCAAGAGTTTTGTTATTTTAAAATAGTGCCGGCTTGTACTATTTACTCTGCAGCAGAAAGTGAAGAAGATTTCTGCTAAGAGGACTATGATTTTAGCACCAGTAACTAAAATCCATTGCTGTTCCCAAGCAGGACTGTTGAAACCAGATAACATCAGTTGGGGGGAACAGTTTGCAGGCTTAACTGCTTCAGGTATGATCAGTCATTTTTCTAACAAGACCCAGTAATGCTAGAAGACTGTCAGAAATTCCCTCTGGGATAGGTAAGCCATTGTTATTAGATTCAGCAATAAAAGGATGGATTATTTTAAGGGCTTATGCTGGTTGACACTATTGTGGGCTAATCGATTGCTTTTTAGCAAGTTTTCAACATAAATAGGTGTTTTTTTATCAACTTAAAACACTTTTGGGGATTAATTTGCGCCTGGCACTTAGTTGGACACCTAATCTAGTCAGAAAGGCCCCTCCACTCTGGTATGCAGAGGAAGGAAGCCTCATTTTCGCGCCTCAATTGTGCACTTGTTTTGACTAGCCAGTTCATGCAGCTTCACGTGGGGAGTCCGGAGGCATCAGGAAGGGCTCCAGGGAGGCTTATATTCTTACCAAAATAACCCTAAGGAAGGTAAAAGCCACAGGGCAAGCAATTTGTGTGCAACCTTTTCAAAGCATTATGACACTGTGGTGAAAATTTCATAAATATCGGATGTGTTTTTGATGGTTTTTTGATGTTTCAGTAATAAAGTGTGCACTTTTATTATTTAAAGAGACAGTAACGTTTTTGTCAAAAATAAATTTTATTGCATTGAAGTTACTTTTAAGTCTGTTAAACATGTCTGAACCTTCAGATAGCCTATGTTCAAAGGCCAAGGTGGTTCCCCCATTAAATTTATGTGTGAAATGTGCTATAGCGTCCAAACAGCTTAAGGACCGTACAATTACACTTAAAGATATAGCCCAAGATGATTCTTTAGCTGAAGGGTGTGAAGATAGCTCGCTATCCTCCCCTTCTGTGTCAACACCAGCTATGCCCGCGCAAGCGATGCCCAGTACATCTAACGCACCAATTGCGATTACTATGCAACAGTTAGCGGCAGTAATGGATAATTCTCTCAGCATTTTTATCCAAACTGCCAGCTTTTCCTAGGAAGCGTGATTGCTCAGTTTTAAACACTGAAAATGAGCAAGCTGACGCAGAGGATAATTTATCTGTAGTGCCCTCACATCAATCTGACTTGGCGGTGATGGAGGGCCTGTCTGAGGGAGAAATTTCTGACACAGGGAAAGTTTCTCAGCAGGCAGAGCCTGATGCCATAGCATTTAAATTTAAGCTAGAACACCTCCGCCCCCTACTTAAGGAGGTCCTAGCTACACTTGATGATTGTGATCCTTTGGTGATCCCTGAAAAATTGTGTAAAATGGACAAATTCTTAGAGGTCCCAGTACACACTGATGCATTTCCGATACCTAAGAGGGTGGCGGATATCGTGACTAAGGAGTGGGAGAAGCCAGGTGTACCCTTTGTTCCCCCTCCTATATTTAAGAAAATGTTCCCAATTGTTGACCCTAGAAGGGACGCATGGCAGACGGTCCCTAAGGTAGAGGGGGCAGTTTCAACGCTAGCTAAGCGCACGACTATACCAATAGAAGACAGTTGCGCTTTCAAAGATCCTATGGATAAAAAATTAGGTTTACTTAAGAAAATCTTTGTTCAACAGGGTTTTCTTCTTCAACCAATTTCTTGCATTATTCCTGTAACCACTGCAGCGGCTTTTTGGTTTGAGGAACTAGAAAACTCACTCCAAAAGGAGACTTCTTATGATGAAGTCATGGACAGAATTCACGCCCTGAAGTTGGCTAATTCTTTCATTACAGACGCCGCTTTCCAGTTAGCTAAATTAGCGGCGAAAAATTCTGGTTTTGCAATTGTGGCGCGCAGAGCGCTTTGGTTAAAGTCTTGGTCGGCAGATGTGTCGTCCAAAACAAAATTACTTAATATTCCTTTCAAGGGTAAGACCCTATTTGGGCCAGAGTTGAAGGAAATTATTTCAGATATCACTGGGGGAAAGGTCCATGCCCTTCCACAGGATAGACCTTTCAAGGCTAAAAATTAAGTCTAATTTTCGTTCCTTTCGCAATTTCAGGAACGGACCGACTTCCACCTCTACAGCCACTAGGCAAGAGGGTAACGCATCCCAGCCCAAACCAGCATGGAAGCCATTGCAAGGCTGGAACAAGGGCAAACAGGCCAAGAAGCCTGCTGCTGCTACCAAGACAGCATGAAGGGGTAGCCCCCGATCCGGGACCGGATCTAGTAGGGGGCAGACTTTCTCTCTTTGCTCAGGCTTGGGTAAGAGATTTTCCGGACCCCTGGGCACTAGAAATTGTTTCTCAGGGGTATCTTCTAGAGTTCAAGGACCTTCCTCCAAGGGGAAGGTTCCACATGTCTCGCTTATCTTTAGACCAGATAAAGAGACAGGCATTCTTACGTTGCGTAGAAGACCTATTAAAGATGGGAGTGATACACCCAGTTCCAACAGCGGAACAAGGACTGGGTTTTTACTCAAACCTGTTTGTAGTTCCCAAAAAAGAAGGAACTTTCAGGCCAATTCTGGACTTAAAAATTCTAAACAAATTCCTCAGAGTTCCATCATTCAAAATGGAAACCATTCGGACAATTTTACCAACATTCCAGGAGGGTCAATACATGACTACCGTGGACTTAAAGGATGCGTACCTGCATATTCCTATCCACAAAGATCACCATCAGTTCCTGAGGTTCGCCTTTCTGGACAAACATTACCAGTTCGTGGCTCTTCCGTTCGGTTTAGCCACTGCTCCCAGAATTTTCACAAAGGTGCTAGGGTCCCTTCTAGCGGTGCTAAGGCCGAGGGGCATTGCAGTAGCACCTTACCTAGACGACATTCTAATACAAACGTCGTCCCTTCCCAAAGCAAGGGCTCATACAGACATTGTTTTAGCCTTTCTCAGATCTCACGGGTGGAAGGTGAACATAGAAAAAAGTTCCCTGTCCCCGTCCACAAGGGTTCCCTTTCTGGGAACAATAATAGACTCTGTAGAAATGAAGATCTTTCTGACAGAGGTCAGGAAGTTAAAGCTTCTGAACGCTTGTCGAGTTCTTCAATCCATTCCTCAGCCCTCCATAGCTCAGTGCATGGAGGTAATAGGACTAATGGTTGCGGCAATGGACGTGGTTCCTTTTGCTCGAATTCATTTAAGACCATTGCAACTGTGCATGCTCAAACAGTGGAATGGGTATTATGCAGACTTGTCTCCCCAGATTCAAATGGACCAGAAAACCAGAGACTCACTCCTCTGGTGGCTGTCTCTAGATCACCTGTCTCAGGGAATGAGTTTCCACAGACCGGAGTGGATCATCGTCACGACCGACGCCAGTCTTTTGGGCTGGGGCGCGGTCTGGGAGTCCCTGAAGGCTCAGGGTCTATGGTCTCGGGAAGAATCTCTTCTCCCAATAAATATATTGGAATTGAGAGCGATATTCAATGCTCTCCAGGCATGGCCTCAACTAGCGGAGGCCAGATTCATCAGATTTCAGTCGGACAACATGACTGTAGCGTACATCAATCATCAGGGGGGAACGAAGAGTTCCCTTGCGATGAGAGAGGTATCCAAGATCATCAAATGGGCAGAGGATCTCTCCTGCCATCTATCAGCAATTCACATCCCAGGAGTGGACAACTGGGAAGCGGATTATCTGAGTCGTCAGACTTTCCATCCGGGGGAGTGGGAACTTCACCCGGAGGTTTTTTCCCAGTTAACTCAACTATGGGGCATTCCAGATCTGGATCTGATGGCGTCACGTCAGAACTCAAAAGTTCCATGTTACGGGTCCAGGTCCAGGGATCCCAAGGCGACACTGGTAGATGCCTTAGCAGCGCCTTGGTCGTTCAATCTAGCTTATGTCTTTCCACCGTTTCCTCTTCTCCCACGGCTAGTAGCCAGGATCAAACAGGAGAAGGCTTCGGTAATTCTGATTACTCCTGCGTGGACACGCAGGACCTGGTATGCAGACCTGGTGAATATGTCATCGGTTCCACCATGGAAGCTACCTTTGAGGCAGGACCTTCTAATTCAAGGTCCATTCGTACATCCAACCCTAGTCTCTCTGCAACTGACTGCTTGGAGATTGAACGCTTGATTCTAGCTAAGCGTGGGTTTTCGGATTCAGTTATAGATACCCTGATTCAGGCTAGAAAGCCTGTCACTAGGAAAATTTACCATAAGATATGGCGGAAATATCTTTGTTGGTGCGAATCCAAGGGTTACTCATGGAGTAAGATTAGGATTCCAAGGATTTTAGCTTTTCTCCAAGAAGGATTGGAGAGAGGTTTATCAGCTAGTTCCTTAAAAGCAGTGATGTGCAGTCACTAGAGGCAGGTGAGGCAGTGCTTCACCTTTCATATGGGCAAAAATATATATATTTTTTTATTGGCTTTAAAAAAAAAAATTGTAATTTTTTTCCCCCAGCATTTTTTTTCACAGCTAGATGTTGTGCAATGGAGAGGCACAAGCAGGTCTGCCCACCATTACACAACATGCTGCGCCATCTACTGGATGACAGTGGTTAAGATCATTGCATGGCTCATAAGTGCTTTATTTGAGGCAGTCCTATTTGGGCTGAACCAATCCAGCGAGAGGCATTAGTAAGTGGAACATAGGGTTGGGACTGGATGTTAAATCATATAAAACAAAACAAAAACAGAAAAAAACAACTTTCATATATTTTGTTGCTGTCCTGTGAACCTGCTAGCTTTGCTAAAGTGAAAAAGAGAGTTCTGTTCTTCCCCTCTAAGTGCAGTGGAATGTGCCACTGTCACTTCCTGAATCCTTACAGAGCAGGAAGAGAGAGGCACAGAGAGCAATGTTTCTGTTCAGCCACATTGAAGTAAGATTTTACTGTAAGGGATTCTGTTAGTGAAAATGATAATTTAATGAATGTGGTTTAGTGTTTTTTACTCTTTTACAGCAGGGTCGTTTTTGTATTTTGTTTACTCAAACTTTACACCCACTAACTTAGCAGCTTGCCTCTGTACTTCACACTAAATTATAGACTAATTTTATGAACTCTCTGTAGCTCTGCTGTTTTATTACTTAAAAATGCAGTAGTCCCCCCCCCCCCCACCGTGTGTGTGTGTGTCTCTCTCTATATATCCATCTCTCTCCTTATGTGTTGTTCTCCCCCATGGTCTCTTTCTCGCTCTGTCTCTCTCTCTAACCCTCTGTGTGTGATTGTGTGTCTCTCTCTCTAACCCTCTGTGTGTGATTGTGTCTCTCTCTCTAACCCTCTGTGTGTGATCGTGTCTCTGTCTCGTTCTCTCTCTAACCCTGTGTGTGATTGTGTCTCTCTCTCTCTTTCTCTCTCTCTCTCTCTAACCCTCTGTGTGTGATTGTGTGTCTCTCTCTCTCTCTCTCTCTCTCTCTCTCTCTCTCTCTCTCTCTCTCTCTCTCTCTCTCTCTCTCTCTCTCTCTCTCTCTCTCTCTCTCTCTCTCTCTCTCTCTCTCTCTCTCTCTCTCTCTCTCTCTCTCTCTCTCTCTCTCACCCTCTGTGTGTGATTGTGTCTCTCTATTTCTCTCTCTCTCTAACCCTCTGTGTGTGATTGTGTCTCTCTCTATCTATCCATCGCTCTCCTTATGTGTTGTTCTCCCCATGGTCTCTTTCTTTCTCTCTCTGTCTCTCTGTCTCTCTCTCTCTCTCTCTCTCTCTCTGTCTCTCTCTCTCTCTGTCTCTCTCTCTCTCTCTCTCTGTCTCTCTTCCTCCCCCTCTGACTCTCATCCCTTATGTAATGAAAGAATCTATAAGCATAATTTGCAGCATTAAAGTAAAATGTATGTTTTAAACATATTTTAATGGGCATGGATTTCTAGATCTCATAATCAGAGCAAGCATTGTGTTATCTGGCAAGAGTTTCTGTTACAATCCTTTTAGACTAAAATCTGATGTTTACTAAGTTGACCAGTTTTCCAAGACACCATTTAAAGGGACATGAAACCCATATGAAACCCATATGCAAATTTAAATAACTTTCCAATTTACATCTAATATCTAATTTTCGTCATTCTTTTGATGTCCTTTGTTGAAAATCATATCTAAATATGCTCAGTAGCTGCTGATTGGTGGCTGCACATAGATACCTCATGTGATTGGCTCACCCATGTGCATTGCTATTTCTTCAACAAAGGATATCTAAAGAATGAAGGCGTATCCTAGCCACTGCCTCACCAACCTCTGACGTCACTGCACGTCACTGCTTAAAAGGACAGATATCAGCTCTGTCTGTTTTGTTACACAAATGTCTGGCAGCAATGCCAGATGTTCAGGAGTTTGTGCAGGCTTTAGTCAGAATCAAGCCTGTCTACAGACCTGTAGCTCCTCCATGGAGTCTAAATCTAGTTCTTTCAGTTCTTCAGGGGGTTCCGTTTGAACCTCTACATTCCATAGATATTAAGTTACTATCTTGGAAAGTTTTGTTTTTGGTTGCTATCTCTTCCGCTAGAAGAGTTTCTGAATTGAGAAAGAGGGGGGTTCTATGGCACTACCGTGTGATGTGATGCACTATGACTGTACCCTCATGGTATTAAATAGCTTGTATGCTAAATTACAGCTGGGGTTAGTGGTGCTGTGTATTAAATCAATAGTTAGACACAAAAGAAAAATGGGAAGAGTCCCATTCTAGAATACACTTGTAGCACTCATTATAGGCATAGGATTTAGATAATATTCGAACTTAGAAATGATCAACAAAGAAAAACTCAAGGTCTCAGGTCTAAATAAAACATAACTTTTATTAGGAACACATAAAAATAGGAGTTTTAAAATTAAGGGATGTGCAACTTAAAAACAGTTGCTCTCACTAGGTTGATATAGTACCTATCTGTCAAAAATAGTGGTTCCAGAAGTTCAAATGCATAAATATTATATGTGAACCTAAATGGATCTCTAAATATAGTTGATCCAAGTCACATATAAGCTGCACTGAGTAGGCAGTAGTAACACTTATGAACCTCGTGGATTATGAGGGTCTGTGGACTATTGGTACAGGTCACTAATATCAATAAGATTAGTTCATTCTAAAAAAGTATTTAAAGATCAGTATATATGTTGGAAATACTAAGGTATCCTCAAAGGTAATAGTGATTAGAATGTTGGCTGTGTACTTGGGTATCACATTGTAGTGTGTTGGTGCATACTTAGATTTGCCAACGTTACTTGGCCGTAGGATGGTTATGTAAATACTGATAACTGTATATTAAAAATATATTTGCAAATTGCTGGATAGTATCCCTGTTACCAAGTATTTCCATGTAATTACTTGAACACCTGTTAATTCTTAGCGGTCTGGCACATGCATATAGTTCTATACCAAAGGTGTTTCCACCACTTGTGAATGCTATGCAGGGTTAATACAATCCTGAGTTGTTGAGTGAATATGGTAAAGATAGATTTTACAGGACCTGCATAAGCATAAGTTTAACTCCTAAGGGTATAGTGTTGGTTTATGAATTAGATTGTCTTCCACTATGCAGTTCTAATCAAATTTAAACACAAACATATAAAGATCCCAATAGCATACTCTCTGTATATAAACCTGGTTAATTCGTATTGTTTTAATGTAACTTATGTCTTTACGATTGACTATAGATTTGAAGTAGCAGTAACACTACAGCATTGAGAGTTCTCTTAAATACTTTGTTTGACTGCAAAGTTGAGGCAGCTGAATTTTTATTATTCAAATGATAGCTGCACGTACGCCAGGGGTTAATGCTTAGTTTAGCCGGTTAACCGCCAGACCCGGATTAATGTGAGTCAGCGTATTAACAGGTTCTAATATTGTCCCTTCAATTACACTTAAGGTGTATGGTTATTTTTATACCATTTAGTATCATTGAGTCATAGCATATCATTTTGTCAAATAATGGGGAAAAGTAGTGCGCTCCCCATGTACGGTTAACTTAGTGACCGCAAGTACAATTCAGCTAGTGTTGTCATATAGATACCCAAAAGTAATCCTCAACTGATCTGGGATACCATCTGAGGTATCCGATAATTATGAACTAAGGCTAAATAATCCTAGATAGAGCAAGCCCTAACATACACAGGAGCTCCCTGACTCCTCACCAGTACCCTAACATGTTTCGCCGTTCTCACGGCTTTCTCAAAGGGGGGTGTGTCGTTGCACATCCCTTAATTTTAAAACTCCTATTTTTATGTGTTCCTAATAAGTTATGTTTTATTTAGACCTGAGACCTTGAGTTTTTCTTTGTTGATCATTTCTAAGTTCGAATATTATCTAAATCCTATGCCTATAATGAGTGCTACAAGTGTATTCTAGAATGAGAGTTTCTGAATTGTCTGCTTTGCAGTGTAATTCACCCTATTTGGTGTTTCATACAGATAAGGTCGTTTTACGTACCAAACCTGGTTTTCTTCCAAAAGTGGTTTCCAATAAGAATATTAACCAGGAAATAGTTGTTCCTTCTCTGTGTCCTAACCCAGCTTCTAACAAGGAACGTCTGTTACACAATCTCAATGTGGTTCGTGCTTTGAAGTTTTACCTAAAAGCAACTAAAGATTTCAGACAAACTTCGTCCTTGTTTGTCGTCTATTCTGGTAAGAGGAGAGGTCAAAAGGCGACTGCGACCTCTCTGTCTTTCTGGCTGAAAAGCATCATTCGGTTGGCTTATGAGACTGCTGGAAGGCAGCCTCCTGAACGAATTACAGCTCACTCTACTAGAGCTGTGGCTTCCACTTGGGCTTTCAAGAATGAGGCTTCTGTTGAACAGATCTGTAAGGCAGCGACTTGGTCTTCACTGCATACATTTGCCAAATTTTACAAATTCGATACTTTTGCTTCTTCAGAGGCTATTTTTGGGAGACAGGTTTTGCAAGCAGTGGTGCCTTCTGTTTAGGTTACCTGACTTGTTCCCTCCCTTCATCCGTGTCCTAAAGCTTTGGTATTGGTTCCCACAAGTAAGGATGAAGCCGTGGACCGCATACACCAATGTAGGAGAAAACAGAATTTATGTTTACCTGATAAATTTCTTTCTCCTACGGTGTATCCGGTCCACGGCCCACCCTGGCTTTTTAGTCAGGTTTAAATTTTATTTTTATAAACTACAGTCACCACTGCACCCTATGGTTCTCCTTTTTCTCCTAACCGTCGGTCGAATGACTGGGGGGGCGGAGCCTGAGGGGAGCTATATGGACAGCTTTGCTGTGTGCTCTCTTTGCCACTTCCTGTAGGGATTGAGAATATCCCACAAGTAAGGATGAAACCGTGGACCGGATACACCGTAGGAGAAATTTATCAGGTAAACATAAATTCAGTTTTTTTGGTAGTAACATATAAAAGGAACTGAGAATCCATGCCTAAAGTACAATGCGTGTGAAAAATAACACAAAAAATGACTAGTTTGACAAAGACTGTTGGTTGAATTAGTGCATGGAAAGTGTTAAAATACCAGTATTTGAAATATCCTAGTCTGTCTACTTTTCAAAAATATATGGTTTGATGGGGGTATTTACATTGGCCGGCTTCAGAAATGTCCCAAATAGGACATGGGTGCATAATGACAGATATGAAAATTTCAAGTTGGAAAACTGGAATGTGTCCCCTAAAAATAAGGCCTTTTAGCCCCCAGAGAACCCGACACACCTATACATGGGTGGTATCACTGTACTCAGGAGATGCTGCTGAAGACACATTGGGGTGTTATTTGGCATTAACCCTTAACATTCTCAGTTCATTCAATGTATTCTTAAATTGCTATTTTGTCAAAAAATCTTTTTTTTTCCTCCAAAAATTTGGCATAGATTGGTGGTAAAATGGTTCTGGTTGCATAAAAAAAAGTCAATATACCCCAAGTTTAATACCTTAGGTTGTCTTCTTTTAAAAAATATATTCATTTGAATGGTTATTCAGTGATTCCTGACAGATATCAGTGTTCCAATGTAACTATCGCTATTTTTGTAAAAAAAAAAAAAATGGTTTGGAAAAAGCAAAGTGCTACTTGTACTTATTGCCCTATAACTTGCAAAGAACATGTAAACATTGGGTATTTCTAATTTAGAAACCATTTAGCATTGGTGTTTTACGGTGGTTGTAGATGTGTAAGAGATTTTGAGGGTCAAAGTTAGAAAAAGTGTGTATTTTTTCCTCATATTTTATTAAAAAAATAATTTATATTAAATTATAAGATTTTATGAAACTAATGGTATCTTTTAGAAAGTTCATTTAATGGTGAGAAAAACAGTATATAATAAGTGTGGGTACAGTAAATGAGTAAGAGAAAAATTACAGCTAAAGATAAACACTGCAGAAATGCAATAATAGCCTTGGTCCCAGACGGTCAACAAATTGAAAAGTGGTCTGGTCACTAAGGGGTTAAAGTGAAGGTAAATTTTGATGAATAAAAGCCCGTATTTTTAAAAAAATGGACTTTCATTTATCAAAGTTTACCTTCACTTTAAGGGCTAAACATTAAGGGGTTAATCTTTGAGGAATTGGGCATGTCATGCTTGAAATTGTAGTTTGTGCATTAAAAGTACAATTTACAACATCATACCATGCATCTAATTAGAGCATCCTCAGAGGGCCAATGTAAGCAGCATAAACAGCAGTAGTTTTAGGCACTGGCTTTCAGTGAGATCAGCTACACTTTTCTGGTGCTATTAGAGATTATTCTCAGGTTGATACTACACCATTTAGGTGTGAAAGTTTGCCCTGAAGAACACTACCTACTGGAATGCATAGTACCTACTATGAAGTTTGGGGCTATTTTTAGGGTTGGGGCCAGGCCCCTTAGTTTCCAGTGAATGGTTTTCTTAATGCTGGTTTTAAATATTTTATTAGATCATGTATAACATATAATACATAACATTAAAATAAAGCTACGTGCATGCACTTGTTATACCATACAAGCATTAATCTGAACGTAATAAGCATATAAACATTAAAACAAAACATAACAGTACAGTGTGTGTCAAAGTTTCACAATATCATAAGAAAACTCATTCCTTCAAATCACCTCATACTAACGTTGGCTTCTGCTAGTATACCTCCTTGAGTAATCTAGGGCTGTGGGATTTGAATTCTAGAGTTCAAATACTCCTCCCAGGTAGTTATTATCAATTGATATAGATCTAAATAATGATGTTTCATATAAAAAAAAACTGTTCTAGTTGTATCGAGCGGCTGCATTCATGTAGCCATTTAGCCATTGATGGGGCATCAGTATCTTTCCAGTGCCTAGCAATTAGGATCTTAAAGCTATTATTTGCTATAGCCACAAGTTTACTTTGTACATTAGGTATTCTTTCTGGTATTTTATTAAATAACCAGAGGCAAGTATCTAATAAGGGGTATCCCTATTAATTTAGAAGTTTACAATAATATTGTAAACCACATAGACGTAATTATAGGGCATTGCTACCACATATGTGCCATATGAGCAACCGGGCCATTACACCTCCAGCCTCACACACGAAAGCTTAATCCTATAGATTTTGCCACAAATGGGCCGGAGTCATATACCATCTGTGAAGAATCTTAAGATTTAATTCCAAATATTTACTGGAAACTGAAGATTTCTTCAGATAGAAAGATCTGTAACTCATCGGTATAATAAATATCTGTGCCTAATTCCTCATTCCATCTGTCTATGTAGTATTGTACCTCCCCCCTCTGCAGGTCTTTTTAACAATGAATAAACAATAAAATATGTCTCAATGGTGTAGCTCTGTGACACAGGGACTCATACGGAGTCAGTGTCTTTAACATATTCTGTTTTTGTGAATGAAAGGACACGTATGTATAGCATTGATGATAGAAGAACCAAACATTAAACAGCATAAAGCCCTCGGCAACCAAATTAGATTTTGTCCGTATAGCTATTTCAGTGCCCAAGTGACACACCAAGAACGTTCTATTTGTTAACTCTTTCATTCTTCCTAAAATACCAATACCCGGAGGGAAATCTTTGTTGTTTAGTAAAGATGGCAGTGGGGAATATTTAGATGAGATATTAGGATATTCTACCAGTGTTTTCCCCTAGACTGAAAAGGTTTCTTGTTTCTCCAACATAGGTGTGTCCGGTCCACGGCGTCATCCTTACTTGTGGGATATTCTCTTCCCCAACAGGAAATGGCAAAGAGCCCAGCAAAGCTGGTCACATGATCCCTCCTAGGCTCCGCCTTCCCCAGTCATTCTCTTTGCCGTTGTACAGGCAACATCTCCACGGAGATGGCTTAGAGTTTTTTGGTGTTTAAATGTAGTTTTTATTCTTCAATCAAGAGTTTGTTATTTTAAAATAGTGCTGGTATGTACTATTTACTCTGAAACAGGAAAGAGATGAAGATTTCTGTTTGTAAGAGGAAAATGATTTTAGCAACAGTTACTAAAATCGATGGCTGTTTCCACACAGGACTGTTGAGAGGAATTAACTTCAGTTGGGGGAAACAGTGAGCAGACTTTTGCTGCTTGAGGTATGACACATTTCTAACAAGACTTGGTAATGCTGGAAGCTGTCATTTTCCCTATGGGATCCGGTAAGCCATTTTTATTAAATAAGAATAAAGGGCTTCACAAGGGCTTTAAAGACTGGTAGACATTTTTCTGGGCTAAAACGATTGATATATAAGCATTTTTAATACTTCATAGCTTTGAGGAGTTATTTTATTCTTGGGAATTATGTAAAATAACCGGCAGGCACTGTATTGGACACCTTTTTCACTGGGGGCCTTCTCTAATCATAGGCAGAGCCTCATTTCTTCTGTTAAGTGTGATCAGTCCACGGGTCATCATTACTTCTGGGATATTACTCCTCCCCAACAGGAAGTGCAAGAGGATTCACCCAGCAGAGCTGCATATAGCTCCTCCCCTCTACGTCACTCCCAGTCATTCTCTTGCACCCAACGACTAGATAGGATGTGTGAGAGGACTATGGTGATTATACTTCGTTTTATATCTTCAATCAAAAGTTTGTTATTTTAAAATAGCACCGGAGTGTGTTATTACCTCTCTGGCAGAGTTTGAAGAAGAATCTACCAGAGTTTTGCTATGATTTTAGCCGGAGTAGTTAAGATCATATTGCTGTTCTCGGCCATCTGAGGAGTGAGGTAAACTTCAGATCAGGGGACAGCGGGCAGATGAATCTGCATAGAGGTATGTAGCAGTTTTTATTTTCTGACAATGGAATTGATGAGAAAATCCTGCCATACCGATATAATGTCATGTATGTATACTTTACACTTCAGTATTCTGGGGAATGGTACTTCACTAGAATTACACTGTAAGAAATACATAAAGCTGTTTAATAACTAGAGATTATGTTTAACGTTTTTGCTGGAATGTAAAATCGTTTTCATTTGCTGAGGTACTGTGTGAATAAATGTTTGGGCACTATTTTTCCACTTGGCAGTTGCTTAATCTGTTTTTCTGACAGTTTCTGTTCTCCCTCACTGCTGTGTGTGAGGGGGAGGGGCCGTTTTTTGGCGCTTTTTCTATGCATCAAATATTTCAGTCAGCAACTCATTGTATTCCCTGCATGATCCGGTTCATCTCTACAGAGCTCAGGGGTCTTCAAAACTTATTTTGAGGGAGGTAATTTCTCTCAGCAGAGCTGTGAGAATTATAGTTTGACTGAGATAAAAAACGTTTATTCTGTAATTTGTTTCCTGCTTTCAGAATTTGTTATCTTTGCTAATGGGATTAAACCTTTGCTAAAGTTGTGTTGTTTACAAGGATTGAGGCTATAACTGTTTCAATTTATTAATTTTCAACTGTCATAGATCTTCTGTGCTTCTTAAAGGCACAGTACATTTTAATATTATTCTAATTGAATTGTATTTCCAAGTTGCAAGTTTATTTGCTAGTGTGTTAAACATGTCTGATTCAGAGGATGATACCTGTGTCATTTGTTGCAATGCCAAAGTGGAGCCCAATAGAAATTTATGTACTAACTGTATTGATGCTACTTTAAATAAAAGTCAATCTGTACAAATTGAACAAATTTCACCAAACAACGAGGGGAGAGTTATGCCGACTAACTCGCCTCATGTGTCAGTACCTACATCTCCCGCTCAGAGGGAGGTGCGTGATATTGTAGCGCCGAGTACATCTGGGCGGCCATTACAAATCACATTACAGGATATGGCTACTGTTATGACTGAGGTTTTGGCTAAATTACCAGAACTAAGAGGTAAGCGTGATCACTCTGGGGTGAGAACAGAGTGCGCTGATAATATTAGGGCCATGTCAGACACTGCGTCACAGGTGGCAGAACATGAGGACGGAGAACTTCATTCTGTGGGTGACGGTTCTGATCCAAACAGACTGGATTCAGATATTTCAAATTTTAAATTTAAACTGGAAAACCTCCGTGTATTACTAGGGGAGGTGTTAGCGGCTCTGAATGATTGTAACACAGTTGCAATACCAGAGAAAATGTGTAGGTTGGATAAATATTTTGCGGTACCGACGAGTACTGAGGTTTTTCCTATACCTAAGAGACTTACTGAAATTGTTACTAAGGAGTGGGATAGACCCGGTGTGCCGTTCTCACCCCCTCCGATATTTAGAAAAATGTTTCCAATAGACGCCACCACAAGGGACTTATGGCAAACGGTCCCTAAGGTGGAGGGAGCAGTTTCTACCTTAGCTAAGCGTACCACTATCCCGGTGGAGGATAGCTGTGCTTTTTCAGATCCAATGGATAAAAAGTTAGAGGGTTACCTTAAGAAAATGTTTGTTCAACAAGGTTTTATATTGCAACCCCTTGCATGCATTGCGCCGATCACGGCTGCAGCGGCATTCTGGATTGAGTCTCTGGAAGAGAGCATTGGTTCAGCTACTCTGGACGACATTACGGACAGGCTTAGAGTCCTTAAACTAGCTAATTCATTCATTTCGGAGGCCGTAGTACATCTTACTAAACTTACGGCGAAGAATTCAGGATTCGCCATTCAGGCACGCAGGGCGCTGTGGCTAAAATCCTGGTCAGCTGATGTTACTTCTAAGTCTAAATTGCTTAATATACCTTTCAAAGGGCAGACCTTATTCGGGCCCGGGTTGAAAGAGATTATCGCTGACATTACAGGAGGTAAAGGCCATGCCCTGCCTCAGGACAAAGCCAAGACTAGACAGTCTAATTTTCGTTCCTTTCGTAATTTCAAAGCAGGAGCAGCATCAACTTCCTCTGCACCAAAACAGGAAGGAGCTGTTGCTCGCTACAGACAAGGCTGGAAACCTAACCAGTCCTGGAACAAGGGCAAGCAGACTAGGAAACCTGCTGCTGCCCCTAAAACAGCATGAATTGAGGGCCCCCGATCCGGGATCGGATCTAGTGGGGGGCAGACTTTCTCTCTTCGCCCAGGCTTGGGCAAGAGATGTTCAGGATCCCTGGGCGCTAGAGATAATATCTCAGGGATACCTTCTGGACTTCAAATACTCTCCTCCAAGAGAGAGATTTCATCTGTCAAGATTGTCAACAATCCAGACAAAGAGGCGTTTCTACGCTGCGTACAAGAGCTCTTGTTAATGGGAGTAATCCATCCAGTTCCACGATCGGAACAGGGACAGGGGTTTTACTCAAATCTGTTTGTGGTTCCCAAAAAAGAGGGAACTTTCAGACCAATCCTGGACTTAAAGATCCTAAACAAATTCCTAAGAGTTCCATCGTTCAAGATGGAGACTATTCGGACAATTTTACCTATGATCCAAGAGGGTCAATACATGACCACTGTAGATTTAAAAGATGCTTACCTTCACATACCGATTCACAAAGATCATTATCGGTACCTAAGGTTTGCCTTCCTAGACAGGCATTACCAGTTTGTGGCTCTTCCATTCGGATTGGCTACAGCTCCAAGAATCTTCACAAAGGTTCTGGGTGCTCTTCTGGCGGTACTAAGACCGCGGGGAATCTCGGTAGCTCCATACCTAGACGACATTCTGATACAAGCTTCAAGCTTTCAAACTGCCAAGTCTCATACAGAGTTAGTGCTGGCATTTCTAAGGTCACATGGATGGAAGGTGAACGAAAAGAAAAGTTCACTTGTTCCACTCACAAGAGTTCCCTTCCTGGGGACTCTTATAGATTCTGTAGAAATGAAGATTTACCTGACAGAGGACAGGCTAACAAGACTTCAAAGTGCTTGCCGCACCCTTCATTCCATTCAACACCCGTCAGTGGCTCAATACATGGAGGTAATCGGCTTAATGGTAGCGGCAATGGACATAGTACCCTTTGCACGCTTACACCTCAGACCACTGCAACTGTGCATGCTAAGTCAGTGGAATGGGGATTACTCAGACTTATCCCCTTCTCTGAATCTGGATCAAGAGACCAGAAATTCTCTTCTATAGTGGCTTTCTCGGCCACATCTGTCCAGGGGGATGCCATTCAGCAGACCAGACTGGACAATTGTAACAACAGACGCCAGCCTTCTAGGTTGGGGTGCCGTCTGGAATTCTCTGAAGGCTCAGGGACAATGGAGTCAGGAGGAGAGTCTCCTGCCAATAAACATTCTGGAATTGAGAGCAGTTCTCAATGCCCTCCTGGCTTGGCCCCAGTTGACAACTCGGGGGTTCATCAGTTTTCAGTCGGAAAACATCACGACTGTAGCTTACATCAACCATCAGGGAGGGACAAGAAGCTCCCTAGCTATGATGGAAGTATCAAAGATAATTTGCTGGGCAGAGTCTCACTCTTGCCACCTGTCAGCAATCCACATCCCGGGAGTGGAGAACTGGGAGGCGGATTTCTTAAGTCGTCAGACTTTTCATCCGGGGGAGTGGGAACTTCATCCGGAGGTCTTTGCCCAAATACTTCGACGTTGGGGCAAACCAGAGATAGATCTCATGGCGTCTCGACAGAACGCCAAGCTTCCTCGTTACGGGTCCAGATCCAGGGATCCAGGAGCAGTCCTGATAGATGCTCTGACAGCACCTTGGGACTTCAGGATGGCTTACGTGTTTCCACCCTTCCCGTTGCTTCCTCGATTGATTGCCAGAATCAAACAAGAGAGAGCATCAGTGATTCTAATAGCACCTGCGTGGCCACGCAGGACTTGGTATGCAGACCTGGTGGACATGTCATCCTGTCCACCTTGGTCTCTACCTCTGAAACAGGACCTTCTGATACAGGGTCCCTTCAAACATCAAAATCTAACTTCTCTGAAGCTGACTGCTTGGAAATTTAACGCTTGATTTTATCAAGACGTGGATTTTCTGAGTCAGTTATTGATACCTTAATACAGGCTAGGAAACCTGTTACCAGAAAGATTTACCATAAGATATGGCGTAAATACCTATATTGGTGTGAATCCAAAGGTTACTCTTGGAGTAAGGTTAGGATTCCTAGGATATTGTCTTTTCTACAAGAAGGTTTAGAAAAGGGTTTATCTGCTAGTTCATTAAAGGGACAGATCTCAGCTCTGTCCATTCTGTTACACAAACGTCTGTCAGAAGTTCCTGACGTCCAGGCTTTTTGTCAGGCTTTGGCCAGAATTAAGCCTGTGTTTAAAACTGTTGCTCCACCATGGAGTTTAAACCTTGTTCTTAATGTTTTACAGGGCGTTCCGTTTGAACCCCTTCATTCCATTGATATAAAGTTGTTATCTTGGAAAGTTCTATTTTTAATGGCTATTTCCTCGGCTCGAAGAGTCTCTGAATTATCAGCCTTACATTGTGTTTCTCCTTATTTGATTTTTCATTCGGATAAGGTAGTCCTGCGTACTAAACCTGGGTTCTTACCTAAGGTAGTTACTAACAGGAATATCAATCAAGAGATTGTTGTTCCTTCTTTATGCCCAAATCCTTCTTCAAAGAAGGAACGTCTACTGCACAACCTGGATGTAGTCCGTGCTCTAAAATTTTACTTACAGGCAACTAAGGAATTTCGACAAACGTCTTCTCTGTTTGTCATTTACTCTGGGCAGAGGAGAGGTCAAAAAGCTTCCGCTACCTCTTTCTTTTTGGCTTCGTAGCATAATTCGTTTAGCTTATGAGACTGCTGGACAGCAGCCTCCTGAAAGAATTACAGCTCATTCTACTAGAGCTGTGGCTTCCACTTGGGCCTTCAAGAATGAGGCCTCTGTTGAACAGATTTGCAAGGCTGCAACTTGGTCTTCGCTTCATACTTTTTCCAAATTTGACAAATTTGACACTTTTGCTTCATCGGAGGCTATTTTTGGGAGAAAGGTTCTTCAGGCAGTGGTTCCTTCTGTATAAAGAGCCTGCCTATCCCTCCCGTCATCCGTGTACTTTTGCTTTGGTATTGGTATCCCAGAAGTAATGATGACCCGTGGACTGATCACACTTAACAGAAGAAAACATAATTTATGCTTACCTGATAAATTCCTTTCTTCTGTAGTGTGATCAGTCCACGGCCCGCCCTGTTTTTAAGGCAGGTAAATATTTTTTAATTTATACTCCAGTCACCACTTCACCCTTGGCTTTTCCTTTCTCGTTGGTCCTTGGTCGAATGACTGGGAGTGACGTAGAGGGGAGGAGCTATATGCAGCTCTGCTGGGTGAATCCTCTTGCACTTCCTGTTGGGGAGGAGTAATATCCCAGAAGTAATGATGACCCGTGGACTGATCACACTACAGAAGAAAGGAATTTATCAGGTAAGCATAAATTATGTTTTTCGCGCCTCTATTGCGCACTTGTTTTTGGGAAGCAAGGCATGCAGATGCATGTCTGAGGAGCTCAGATACATAGAAAAAGCTTACTGAAGGCGTCATTTGGTATCGTATTCCCCTTTGGGCTTGGTTGGGTCTCAGCAAAGCAGATACCAGGGACTGTATAGGGGTTAAATATAAAAACGGCTCCGGTTCCGTTATTTTAAGAGTTAAAGCTTTCAAATTTGGTGTGCAATACTTTTAAGGCTTTAAGACACTGTGGTGAAATTTTGGTTAATTTTGAACAATTCCTTCATACTTTTTCACATTTTCAGTAATAAAGTGTGTTCAGTTTAAAATTTAAAGTGACAGTAACGGTTTTATTTTAAAACGTTTTTTGTACTTTGTTATCAAGTTTATGCCTGTTTAACATGTCTGTACTATCAGATAGACTATGTTCTGTATGTGAGGAAGCCAAGGTTCCTTCTCATTTAAATAGATGTGATTTATGTGACACAAAATTTAGAGAAAATGATGCCCAAGATGATTCCTCAAGTGAGGGGAGTAACCATGGTACTGCATCATCCCCTCCTTAGTCTACGCCAGTCTTGCCCACACAGGAGGCCCCTAGTACATCTAGTGCACCAATACTCCTTACTATGCAACAATTAACGGCTGTAATGGATAATTCTATCAAAAACATTTTAGCCAAAATGCCCACTTATCAGCGAAAGCGCGACTGCTCTGTTTTAGAAAATACTGAAGAGCATGAGGACGCTGATGATAATGGTTCTGAAATGCCCCTACACCAGTCTGAGGGGGCCAGGGAGGTTTTGTCTGAGGGAGAAATTTCAGATTCAGGGAAAATTTCTCTACAAGCTGAACCTGATGTGATTACATTCAAATTTAAATTGGAACATCTCCGCGCTCTGCTTAAGGAGGTGTTATCTACTCTGGATGATTGTGAGAATTTGGTCATTCCAGAGAAATTATGTAAGATGGACAAGTTCCTAGAGGTCCCGGGGCCCCCCGAAGCTTTTCCTATACCCAAGCGGGTGGCGGACATTGTAAACAAAGAATGGGAAAGGCCCGGCATACCTTTTGTCCCTCCCCCTATATTTAAGAAATTGTTTCCTATGGTCGACCCCAGAAAGGACTTATGGCAGACAGTCCCCAAGGTCGAGGGGGCGGTTTCTACTCTAAACAAACGCACTACTATCCCTATAGAAGATAGTTGTGCTTTCAAAGATCCTATGGATAAAAAATTAGAGGGTTTGCTTAAAAAGATGTTTGTTCAGCAAGGTTACCTTCTACAACCAATTTCATGCATTGTTCCTGTCACTACAGCAGCGTGTTTCTGGTTCGATGAACTAGAAAAGTCGCTCAATAAAGATTCTTCTTATGGGGAGATTATGGGCAGAATTCATGCTCTCAAATTGGCTAACTCTTTTACTTTAGACGCCACTTTGCAATTGGCTAGATTAGCGGCGAAAAATTCAGGGTTTGCTATTGTGGCGCGCAGAGCGCTTAGGCTAAAATCTTGGTCAGCGGATGCGTCTTCCAAGAACAAATTGCTTAACATACCTTTCAAGGGGAAAACGCTGTTTGGCCCTGACTTGAAAGAGATTAATTCTGATATCACTGGGGGTAAGGGCCACGCCCTTCCTCAGGATAGGTCTTTCAAGGCTAAAAATAAACCTAATTTTCGTCCCTTTCGCAGAAATGGACCAGCCCCAAGTGCTACATCCTCTAAGCAAGAGGGTAATACTTCTCAAACCAAACCAGCCTGGAGGCCAATGCAAGGCTGGAACAAAGGTAAGCAGGCCAAGAAACCTGCCACTGCTACCAAGACAGCATGAGATGTTGGCCCCCGATCCGGGACCGGATCTGGTGGGGGGCAGACTTTCTCTCTTCGCTCAGGCTTGGGCAAGAGATGTTCTGGATCCTTGGGCGCTAGAAATAGTCTCCCAAGGTTATCTTCTGGAATTCAAGGAGCTTCCCCCAAGGGGGAGGTTCCACAGGTCTCAATTGTCTTCAGACCACATAAAAAGACAGGCATTCTTACATTGTGTAGAAGACCTGTTAAAAATGGGAGTGATTCATCCTGTTCCATTAGGAGAACAAGGGATGGGATTCTACTCCAATCTGTTCATAGTTCCCAAAAAAGAGGGAACATTCAGACCAATCTTAGATCTCAAGATCCTAAACAAGTTTCTCAAGGTTCCATCGTTCAAAATGGAAACCATTCAGACAATTCTTCCTTCCATCCAGGAAGGTCAATTCATGACCACGGTGGATTTAAAGGATGCGTATCTACATATTCCTATCCACAAGGAACATCATCGGTTCCTAAGGTTCGCCTTTCTGGACAAGCATTTCCAGTTTGTGGCACTTCCATTCTGATTAGCCACTGCTCCAAGAATTTTCACAAAGGTACTAGGGTCCCTTCTAGCGGTGCTACGACCAAGGGGCATTGCAGTAGTACCTTACTTGGACGACATACTGATTCAAGCGTCGTCCCTACCACAAGCAAAGGCTCATACGGACATTGTCCTGGCCTTTCTCAGATCTCACGGGTGGAAAGTGAACGTAGAAAAAAGTTCTCTATCTCCGTCAACAAGAGTTCCCTTCTTGGGAACAATAATAGACTCCTTAGAAATGAGGATTTTTCTGACAGAGGCCAGAAAATCAAAACTTCTAAGCTCTTGTCAAGTACTTCATTCTGTTCTTCTTTCTTCCATAGCACAGTGCATGGAAGTAGTAGGTTTGATGGTAGCGGCAATGGACATAGTTCCTTTTGCGCGAATTCATCTGAGACCATTACAACTGTGCATGCTCAGTCAGTGGAATGGGGATTATACAGACTTGTCTCCGACGATTCAAGTAGATCAGAGGACCAGAGATTCACTCCGTTGGTGGCTGACCCTGGACAACCTGTCACAGGGGATGAGCTTCCGCAGACCAGAGTGGGCCATTGTCACGACCGACGCCAGTCTGGTAGGCTGGGGCGCGGTCTGGGAACCCCTGAAAGCTCAGGGTCTTTGGTCTCGGGAAGAATCTCTTCTCCCGATAAACATCCTGGAACTGAGAGCGATATTCAATGCTCTCAAGGCTTGGCCTCAGCTAGCAAAGGCCAAATTCATACGGTTTCAATCAGACAACATGACGACTGTTGCGTATATCAACCATCAGGGGGGAACAAGGAGTTCCCTGGCGATGGAAGAAGTGACCAAAATCATTCAATGGGCGGAGACTCACTCCTGCCACTTGTCTGCAATCCACATCCCAGGCGTGGAAAATTGGGAAGCGGATTTTCTGAGTCGTCAGACATTTCATCCGGGGGAGTGGGAACTCCATCCGGAAATCTTTGCCCAAATAACTCAATTGTGGGGCATTCCAGACATGGATCTGATGGCCTCTCGTCAGAACTTCAAGGTTCCTTGCTACGGGTCCAGATCCAGGGATCCCAAGGCGACTCTAGTAGATGCACTAGTAGCACCTTGGACCTTCAACCTAGCTTATGTATTCCCACCGTTTCCTCTCATCCCCAGGCTGGTAGCCAGGATCAATCAGGAGAGGGCATCGGTGATCTTGATAGCTCCTGCGTGGCCACGCAGGACTTGGTATGCAGACCTGGTGAATATGTCATCGGCTCCACCATGGAAGCTACCTTTGAGACAGGACCTTCTTGTTCAAGGTCCGTTCGAACATCCGAATCTGGTTTCACTCCAACTGACTGCTTGGAGATTGAACGCTTGATATTATCAAAGCGAGGGTTCTCAGATTCTGTCATTGATACTCTTGTTCAGGCCAGAAAGCCTGTAACTAGAAAAATCTACCATAAAATATGGAAAAAATATATCTGTTGGTGTGAATCTAAAGGATTACCATGGAACAAGATAAAAATTCCTAAGATTCTATCCTTTCTTCAAGAAGGTCTGGAGAAAGGATTATCTGCAAGTTCTTTGAAGGGACAGATTTCTGCTTTATCTGTTTTACTTCACAAAAAGCTGGCGGCTGTGCCAGATGTTCAGGCTTTTGTTCAGGCTCTGGTTAGAATCAAGCCTGTTTACAAACCTTTGACTCCTCCTTGGAGTCTCAATTTAGTTCTTTCAGTTCTTCAGGGGGTTCCGTTTGAGCCCCTACATTCCGTTGATATCAAGTTATTATCTTGAAAAATTTTGTTTTCTCCAACATAGGTGTGTCCGGTCCACGGCGTCATCCTTACTTGTGGGATATTCTCCTCCCCAACAGGAAATGGCAAAGAGCCCAGCAAAGCTGGTCACATGATCCCTCCTAGGCTCCGCCTTCCCCAGTCATTCTCTTTGCCGTTGTACAGGCAACATCTCCACGGAGGTGGCTTAGAGTTTTTTGGTGTTTAACTGTAGTTTTTATTATTCAATCAAGAGTTTGTTATTTTAAAATAGTGCTGGTATGTACTATTTACTCTGAAACAGAAAAGAGATGAAGATTTCTGTTTGTAAGAGGAAAATGATTTTAGCAACCGTTACTAAAATCGATGGCTGTTTCCACACAGGACTGTTGAGAGGAATTAACTTCAGTTGGGGGAAACAGTGAGCAGACTTTTGCTGCTTGAGGTATGACACATTTCTAACAAGACGATGTAATGCTGGAAGCTGTCATTTTCCCTATGGGATCCGGTAAGCCATTTTTATTACATAAAGAAAAAAAGGGCTTCACATGGGCTTTTAAGACTGTAGACATTTTCTGGGCTAAAACGATTGATATATAAGCATATTTTATACTTCATAGCTTTGAGGAATTATTTTATTCTTGGGAATTATGTAAAATAACCGGCAGGCACTGTATTGGACACCTTATTTTCTAGGGGCTTTCCCTAATCATAGGCAGAGCCTCATTTTCGCGCCTCTATTGCGCACTTGTTTTTGGGAAGCATGACATGCAGATGCATGTGTGAGGAGCTCTGATACATAGAAAAGACTTTCTGAAGGCGTCATTTGGTATCGTATTCCCCTTTGGGCTTGGTTGGGTCTCAGCAAAGCAGATACCAGGGACTGTAAAGGGGTTAAATATAAAAACGGCTCCGGTTCCGTTATTTTAAGGGTTAAAGCTTTCAAATTTGGTGTGCAATACTTTTAAGGCTTTAAGACTCTGTGGTGAAATTTTGGTGAATTTTGAACAATTCCTTCATACTTTTTCACATTTGCAGTAATAAAGTGTGTTCAGTTTAAAATTTAAAGTGACAGTAACGGTTTTATTTTAAAACGTTTTTTGTACTTTGTTATCAAGTTTATGCCTGTTTAACATGTCTGAACTACCAGATAGACTGTGTTCTGTATGTGGGGAAGCCAAGGTTCCTTCTCATTTAAATAGATGTGATTTATGTGACACAAAATTTAGAGAAAATGATGCCCAAGATGATTCCTCAAGTGAGGGGAGTAAGCATGGTACTGCATCATCCCCTCCTTCGTCTACACCAGTCTTGCCCACACAGGAGGCCCCTAGTACATCTAGTGCGCCAATACTCCTTACTATGCAACAATTAACGGCTGTAATGGATAATTCTATCAAAAACATTTTAGCCAAAATGCCCACTTATCAGCGAAAGCGCGACTGCTCTGTTTTAGAAAATACTGAAGAGCATGAGGATGCTGATGATATTGGTTCTGAAGTGCCCCTACACCAGTCTGAGGGGGCCAGGGAGGTTTTGTCTGAGGGAGAAATTTCAGATTCAGGGAAAATTTCTCAACAAGCTGAACCTGATGTGATTACATTTAAATTTAAATTGGAACATCTCCGCGCTCTGCTTAAGGAGGTGTTATCTACTCTGGATGATTGTGAGAATTTGGTCATTCCAGAGAAATTATGTAAAATGGACAAGTTCCTAGAGGTCCCGGGGCCCCCCGAAGCTTTTCCTATACCCAAGCGGGTGGCGGACATTGTAAATAAAGAATGGGAAAGGCCCGGCATACCTTTTGTCCCTCCCCCTATATTTAAGAAATTGTTTCCTATGGTCGACCCCAGAAAGGACTTATGGCAGACAGTCCCCAAGGTCGAGGGGGCGGTTTCTACTCTAAACAAACGCACCACTATACCCATAGAAGATAGTTGTGCCTTCAAAGATCCTATGGATAAAAAATTAGAGGGTTTGCTTAAAAAGATGTTTGTTCAGCAAGGTTACCTTCTACAACCAATTTCATGCATTGTTCCTGTCACTACAGCAGCGTGTTTCTGGTTCGATGAACTAGAAAAGGCGCTCAATAAAGATTCTTCTTATGAGGAGATTTTGGACAGAATTCATGCTCTCAAATTGGCTAACTCTTTCACCCTAGACGCCACTTTGCAATTGGCTAGATTAGCGGCGAAAAATTCTGGGTTTGGTATTGTGGCGCGCAGAGCGCTTTGGCTAAAATCTTGGTCAGCGGATGCGTCTTCCAAGAACAAATTGCTTAACATTCCTTTCAAGGGGAAAACGCTGTTTGGCCCTGACTTGAAAGAGATTATTTCTGATATCACTGGGGGCAAGGGCCACGCCCTTCCTCAAGATAGGTCTTTCAAGGCCAAAAATAAACCTAATTTTCGTCCCTTTCGCAGAAACGGACCAGCCCCAAGTGCTACGTCCTCTAAGCAAGAGGGTAATACTTCTCAAGCCAAGCCAGCCTGGAGGCCAATGCAAGGCTGGAACAAAGGAAAGCAGGCCAAGAAACCTGCCACTGCTACCAAGACAGCATGAGATGTTGGCCCCCGATCCGGGACCGGATCTGGTGGGGGGCAGACTCTCTCTCTTCGCTCAGGCTTGGGCAAGAGATGTTCTGGATCCTTGGGCGCTAGAAATAGTCTCCCAAGGTTATCTTCTGGAATTCAAGGGGCTTCCCCCAAGGGGGAGGTTCCACAGGTCTCAATTGTCTTCAGACCACATAAAAAAACAGGCATTCTTACATTGTGTAGAAGACCTGTTAAAAATGGGAGTGATTCATCCTGTTCCATTAGGAGAACAAGGGATGGGGTTCTACTCCAATCTGTTCATAGTTCCCAAAAAAGAGGGAACATTCAGACCAATCTTAGATCTCAAGATCCTAAACAAGTTTCTCAAGGTTCCATCGTTCAAAATGGAAACCATTCGAACAATTCTTCCTTCCATCCAGGAAGGTCAATTCATGACCACGGTGGATTTAAAGGATGCGTATCTACATATTCCTATCCACAAGGAACATCATCGGTTCCTAAGGTTCGCATTTCTGGACAAGCATTACCAGTTTGTGGCACTTCCGTTCGGATTAGCCACTGCTCCAAGAATTTTCACAAAGGTACTAGGGTCCCTTCTAGCGGTGCTAAGACCAAGGGGCATTGCAGTAGTACCTTACTTGGACGACATACTGATTCAAGCGTCGTCCCTTCCACAAGCGAAGGCTCACACGGACATTGTCCTGGCCTTTCTCAGATCTCACGGGTGGAAAGTGAACGTAGAAAAAAGTTCTCTATCTCCGTCAACAAGGGTTCCCTTCTTGGGAACAATAATAGACTCCTTAGAAATGAGGATTTTTCTGACAGAGGCCAGAAAATCAAAACTTCTAAACTCTTGTCAAATACTTCATTCTGTTCATCTTCCTTCCATAGCGCAGTGCATGGAAGTAATAGGTTTGATGGTAGCGGCAATGGACTTAGTTCCTTTTGCGCGAATTCATCTAAGACCATTACAACTGTGCATGCTCAGTCAGTGGAATGGGGACTATACAGACTTGTCTCCGACGATACAAGTAGATCAGAGGACCAGAGATTCACTCCGTTGGTGGCTGTCCCTGGACAACCTGTCACAGGGGATGAGCTTCCGCAGACCAGAGTGGGTCATTGTCACGACCGACCCCAGTCTGGTGGGCTGGGGCGCGGTCTGGGGACCCCTGAAAGCTCAGGGTCTTTGGTCTCGGGAAGAATCTCTTCTCCCGATAAATATTCTGGAACTGAGAGCGATATTCAATGCTCTCAAGGCTTGGCCTCAGCTAGCAAAGGCCAAGTTCATACGGTTTCAATCAGACAACATGACGACTGTTGCGTACATCAACCATCAGTGGGGAACAAGGAGTTCACTGGCGATGGAAGAAGTGACCAAAATCATTCAATGGGCGGAGACTCACTCCTGCCACTTGTCTGCAATCCACATCCCAGGAGTGGAAAATTGGGAAGCGGATTTTCTGAGTCGTCAGACATTTCATCCGGGGGAGTGGGAACTCCATCCGGAAATCTTTGCCCAAATTACTCAATTGTGGGGCATTCCAGACATGGATCTAATGGCCTCTCGTCAGAACTTCAAGGTTCCTTACTACGGGTCCAGATCCAGGGATCCCAAGGCGACTCTAGTAGATGCACTAGTAGCACCTTGGACCTTCAAACTAGCTTATGTATTCCCGCCGTTTCCTCTCATCCCCAGGCTGGTAGCCAGGATCAATCAGGAGAGGGCTTCGGTGATCTTGATAGCTCCTGCGTGGCCACGCAGGACTTGGTATGCAGACCTGGTGAATATGTCATCGGCTCCACCATGGAAGCTACCTTTGAGACGAGACCTTCTTGTTCAAGGTCCGTTCGAACATCCGAATCTGGTCTCACTCCAACTGACTGCTTGGAGATTGAACGCTTGATTTTATCAAAGCGAGGGTTCTCAGATTCTGTCATTGATACTCTTGTTCAGGCCAGAAAGCCTGTAACTAGAAAAATCTACCACAAAATATGGAAAAAATATATCTGTTGGTGTGAATCTAAAGGATTCCCTTGGGACAAGGTAAGAATTCCTAAGATTCTATCCTTTCTTCAAGAAGGTTTGGAGAAAGGATTATCTGCAAGTTCTTGGAAGGGACAGATTTCTGCCTTGTCTGTGTTACTTCACAAAAAGCTGGCAGCTGTGCCAGATGTTCAAGCCTTTGTTCAGGCTCTGGTTAGAATCAAGCCTGTTTACAAACCTTTGACTCCTCCTTGGAGTCTCAATTTAGTTCTTTCAGTTCTTCAGGGGGTTCCGTTTGAACCCTTACATTCCGTTGATATTAAGTTATTATCTTGGAAAGTTTTGTTTTTGGTTGCAATTTCTTCTGCTAGAAGAGTTTCAGAATTATCTGCTCTGCAGTGTTCTCCTCCTTATCTGGTGTTCCATGCAGATAAGGTGGTTTTGCGTACTAAACCTGGTTTTCTTCCGAAAGTTGTTTCTAACAAAAACATTAACCAGGAGATAGTCGTGCCTTCTTTGTGTCTGAATCCAGTTTCAAAGAAGGAACGTTTGTTGCACAATTTGGATGTAGTTCGTGCTCTAAAATTCTATTTAGATGCTACAAAGGATTTTAGACAAACATCTTCCTTGTTTGTTGTTTATTCTGGTAAAAGGAGAGGTCAAAAAGCGACTTCTACCTCTCTCTCTTTTTGGATTAAAAGCATCATCAGATTGGCTTACGAGACTGCCGGACGGCAGCCTCCTGAAAGAATCACAGCTCATTCCACTAGGGCTGTGGCTTCCACATGGGCCTTCAAGAACGAGGCTTCTGTTGATCAGATATGTAAGGCAGCGACTTGGTCTTCACTGCACACTTTTACTAAATTTTACAAATTTGATACTTTTGCTTCTTCTGAGGCTATTTTTGGGAGAAAGGTTTTGCAAGCCGTGGTGCCTTCCATCTAGGTGACCTGATTTGCTCCCTCCCTTCATCCGTGTCCTAAAGCTTTGGTATTGGTTCCCACAAGTAAGGATGACGCCGTGGACCGGACACACCTATGTTGGAGAAAACAGAATTTATGTTTACCTGATAAATTACTTTCTCCAACGGTGTGTCCGGTCCACGGCCCGCCCTGGTTTTTTAATCAGGTCTGATAATTTATTTTCTTTAACTACAGTCACCACGGTATCATATGATTTCTCCTATGCAAATATTCCTCCTTTACGTCGGTCGAATGACTGGGGAAGGCGGAGCCTAGGAGGGATCATGTGACCAGCTTTGCTGGGCTCTTTGCCATTTCCTGTTGGGGAGGAGAATATCCCACAAGTAAGGATGACGCCGTGGACCGGACACACCGTTGGAGAAAGTAATTTATCAGGTAAACATAAATTCTGTTTTTATATGTTTAACGGGTAGCGTATCCAGAGCCCCTGGTGTTCAACATACAACCCCTAGATGAAGGGCGCGTGCCATATTATGTTCTAATTTCACCCATATTTTAGTATCATAATTTATGAACCAATCTACTATTTTTTGCAGGTGGATAGCCTTTCTATATACATCTAGGTCAGGGACTCCAAGGCCCCCATTATTCAAAGTCTGGCACATGATCTTTCTATTGATTTGAGGATTACGTTTATCCCAAAGGAACTTAAATAATTTATTTTGCAGGGACGATAGATAAGAGGGAGGTAATGGGATTGGAAGTGTCAGGAATAAATACAAAATTTTAGGAAGAATGATCATTTTAAAGTGAAGGTCCATTTTCATGTGAAAGTGCCCGTTTCTCCAACATAGGTGTGTCCGGTCCACGGCGTCATCCTTACTTGTGGGATATTCTCTTCCCCAACAGGAAATGGCAAAGAGCCCAGCAAAGCTGGTCACATGATCCCTCCTAGGCTCCGCCTACCCCAGTCATTCTCTTTGCCGTTGTACAGGCAACATCTCCACGGAGATGGCTTAGAGTTTTTTAGTGTTTAACTGTAGTTTTTATTATTCAATCAAGAGTTTGTTATTTTGAAATAGTGCTGGTATGTACTATTTACTCAGAAACAGAAAAGAGATGAAGATTTCTGTTTGTATGAGGAAAATGATTTTAGCAACCGTCACTAAAATCCATGGCTGTTCCACACAGGACTGTTGAGAGCAATTAACTTCAGTTGGGGGAACAGTGAGCAGTCTCTTGCTGCTTGAGGTATGACACATTCTAACAAGACGATGTAATGCTGGAAGCTGTCATTTTCCCTATGGGATCCGGTAAGCCATGTTTATTACGATCGTAAATAAGGGCTTCACAAGGGCTTATTAAGACTGTAGACTTTTTCTGGGCTAAATCGATTCATTATTAACACATATTTAGCCTTGAGGAATCATTTTATTTGGGTATTTTGATATAATAATATCGGCAGGCACTGTTTTAGACACCTTATTCTTTAGGGGCTTTCCCAAAGCATAGGCAGAGCCTCATTTTCGCGCCGGTGTTGCGCACTTGTTTTTGAGAGGCATGGCATGCAGTCGCATGTGAGAGGAGCTCTGATACTTAGAAAAGACTTTCTGAAGGCGTCATTTGGTATCGTATTCCCCTTTGGGCTTGGTTGGGTCTCAGCAAAGCAGATACCAGGGACTGTAAAGGGGTTAAAGTTCAAAACGGCTCCGGTTCCGTTATTTTAAGGGTTAAAGCTTCCAAATTTGGTGTGCAATACTTTTAAGGCTTTAAGACACTGTGGTGAAAATTTGGTGAATTTTGAACAATTCCTTCATGTTTTTTCGCAATTGCAGTAATAAAGTGTGTTCGGTTTAAAATTTAAAGTGACAGTAACGGTTTTATTTTAAAACGTTTTTTGTACTTTGTTATCAAGTTTATGCCTGTTTAACATGTCTGAACTACCAGATAGACTGTGTTCTGAATGTGGGGAAGCCAGAATTCCTATTCATTTAAATAAATGTGATTTATGTGACAATGACAATGATGCCCAAGATGATTCCTCAAGTGAGGGGAGTAAGCATGGTACTGCATCATTCCCTCCTTCGTCTACACGAGTCTTGCCCACTCAGGAGGCCCCTAGTACATCTAGCGCGCCAATACTCCTTACTATGCAACAATTAACGGCTGTAATGGATAATTCTGTCAAAAACATTTTAGCCAAAATGAACACTTATCAGCGTAAGCGCGACTGCTCTGTTTTAGATACTGAAGAGCATGACGACGCTGATAATGATGTTTCTGAAGGGCCCCTAACCCAGTCTGATGGGGCCAGGGAGTTTTTGTCTGAGGGAGAAATTACTGATTCAGGGAACATTTCTCAACAAGCTGAACCTGATGTGATTACATTTAAATTTAAGTTGGAACATCTCCGCATTCTGCTTAAGGAGGTATTATCCACTCTGGATGATTGTGACAAGTTGGTCATCCCAAAGAAACTATGTAAAATGGACAAGTTCCTAGAGGTGCCGGGGCTCCCAGAAGCTTTTCCTATACCCAAGTGGGTGGCGGACATTGTTAATAAAGAATGGGAAAGGCCCGGTATTCCTTTCGTCCCTCCCCCCATATTTAAAAAATTGTTTCCTATGGTCGACCCCAGAAAGGACTTATGGCAGACAGTCCCCAAGGTCGAGGGAGCGGTTTCCACTTTAAACAAACGCACCACTATACCCATAGAGGATAGTTGTGCTTTCAAAGATCCTATGGATAAAAAATTAGAAGGTTTGCTTAAAAAGATGTTTGTTCAGCAGGGTTACCTACTACAACCAATTTCATGCGTTGTCCCTGTCGCTACAGCCGCATGTTTCTGGTTCGATGATCTGATAAGAGCGGTCGATAGTGATTCTCCTCCTTATGAGGAGATTATGGACAGAATCAATGCTCTCAAATTGGCTAATTCTTTTACCCTAGACGCCACTTTGCAATTGGCTAGGTTAGCGGCTAAGAATTCTGGGTTTGCTATTGTGGCGCGCAGAGCGCTTTGGTTGAAATCTTGGTCGGCTGATGCGTCTTCCAAGAACAAGCTACTTAACATTCCTTTCAAGGGGAAAACGCTGTTTGGCCCTGACTTGAAAGAGATTATCTCTGATATCACTGGGGGTAAGGGCCACGCCCTTCCTCAGGATCGGCCTTTCAAGGCAAAAAATAAACCTAATTTTCGTCCCTTTCGTAGAAACGGACCAGCCCAAACTGCTACGTCCTCTAAGCAAGAGGGTAATACTTCTCAAGCCAAGCCAGCTTGGAGACCAATGCAAGGCTGGAACAAGGGAAAGCAGGCCAAGAAACCTGCCACTGCTACCAAGACAGCGTGAAATGTTGGCCCCCGATCCGGGACCGGATCTGGTGGGGGGCAGACTCTCTCTCTTCGCTCAGGCTTGGGCAAGAGATGTTCTGGATCCTTGGGCGCTAGAAATAGTCTCCCAAGGTTATCTTCTGGAATTCAAGGGGCTTCCCCCAAGGGGGAGGTTCCACAGGTCTCAGTTGTCTTCAGACCACATAAAAAGACAGGCATTCTTACATTGTGTAGAAGACCTGTTAAAAATGGGAGTGATTCATCCTGTTCCATTAAGAGAACAAGGGATGGGGTTCTACTCCAATCTGTTCATAGTTCCCAAAAAAGAGGGAACGTTCAGACCAATCTTAGATCTCAAGATCTTAAACAAGTTTCTCAAGGTTCCATCGTTCAAGATGGAAACCATTCGAACTATTCTTCCTTCCATCCAGGAAGGTCAATTCATGACCACGGTGGATTTAAAGGATGCGTATCTACATATTCCTATCCACAAGGAACATCATCGGTTCCTAAGGTTCGCATTCCTGGACAAGCATTACCAGTTCGTGGCGCTTCCTTTCGGATTAGCCACTGCTCCAAGGATTTTCACAAAGGTACTAGGGTCCCTTCTAGCTGTGCTAAGACCAAGGGGCATTGCTGTAGTACCTTACTTGGACGACATTCTGATTCAAGCGTCGTCCCTTCCTCAAGCAAAGGCTCACACGGACATAGTCCTGGCCTTTCTCAGATCTCACGGATGGAAAGTGAACGTGGAAAAGAGTTCTCTATCTCCGTCAACAAGGGTTCCCTTCTTGGGAACAATAATAGACTCCTTAGAAATGAGGATATTTCTGACAGAGGCCAGAAAAACAAAGCTTCTAGACTCTTGTCGGATACTTCATTCCGTTCCTCTTCCTTCCATAGCTCAGTGCATGGAAGTGATCGGGTTGATGGTAGCGGCAATGGACATAGTTCCTTTTGCGCGCATTCATCTAAGACCATTACAACTGTGCATGCTCAGTCAGTGGAATGGGGATTATACAGACTTGTCTCCGAAGATACAAGTAAATCAGAGGACCAGAGACTCACTCCGTTGGTGGCTGTCCCTGGACAACCTGTCACAAGGGATGACATTCCGCAGACCAGAGTGGGTCATTGTCACGACCGACGCCAGTCTGATGGGCTGGGGCGCGGTCTGGGGATCCCTGAAAGCTCAGGGTCTTTGGTCTCGGGAAGAATCTCTTCTACCGATAAATATTCTGGAACTGAGAGCGATATTCAATGCTCTCAAGGCTTGGCCTCAGCTAGCGAGGGCCAAGTTCATACGGTTTCAATCAGACAACATGACAACTGTTGCGTACATCAACCATCAGGGGGGAACAAGGAGTTCCCTAGCGATGGAAGAAGTGACCAAAATCATTCTATGGGCGGAGTCTCACTCCTGCCACCTGTCCGCTATCCACATCCCAGGAGTGGAAAATTGGGAAGCGGATTTTCTGAGTCGTCAGACATTGCATCCGGGGGAGTGGGAACTCCATCCGGAAATCTTTGCCCAAGTCACTCAGCTGTGGGGCATTCCAGACATGGATCTGATGGCCTCTCGTCAGAACTTCAAAGTTCCTTGCTACGGGTCCAGATCCAGGGATCCCAAGGCGGCTCTAGTGGATGCACTAGTAGCACCTTGGACCTTCAAACTAGCTTATGTGTTCCCGCCGTTTCCTCTCATCCCCAGGCTGGTAGCCAGGATCAATCAGGAGAGGGCGTCGGTGATCTTGATAGCTCCTGCGTGGCCACGCAGGACTTGGTATGCAGATCTGGTGAATATGTCATCGGCTCCACCTTGGAAGCTACCTTTGAGACGAGACCTTCTTGTTCAGGGTCCGTTCGAACATCCGAACCTGGTTTCACTCCAGCTGACTGCTTGGAGATTGAACGCTTGATCTTATCGAAGCGAGGGTTCTCAGATTCTGTTATCGATACTCTTGTTCAGGCCAGAAAGCCTGTAACTAGAAAGATTTACCACAAAATTTGGAAAAAATATATCTGTTGGTGTGAATCTAAAGGATTCCCTTGGGATAAGGTTAAGATTAGGAAGATTCTATCCTTCCTTCAAGAAGGATTGGAAAAAGGATTATCTGCAAGTTCCCTGAAGGGACAGATTTCTGCCTTGTCTGTGTTACTTCACAAAAAGCTGGCAGCTGTGCCAGATGTTCAAGCCTTTGTTCAGGCTCTGGTTAGAATTAAGCCTGTTTACAAACCTTTGACTCCTCCTTGGAGTCTCAATTTAGTTCTTTCAGTTCTTCAGGGGGTTCCGTTTGAACCCTTACATTCCGTTGATATTAAGTTATTATCTTGGAAAGTTTTGTTTTTAGTTGCAATTTCTTCTGCTAGAAGAGTTTCAGAATTATCTGCTCTGCAGTGTTCTCCTCCTTATCTGGTGTTCCATGCAGATAAGGTGGTTTTACGTACTAAACCTGGTTTTCTTCCAAAAGTTGTTTCTAACAAAAACATTAACCAGGAGATTATCGTACCTTCTCTGTGTCCGAAACCAGTTTCAAAGAAGGAACGTTTGTTGCACAATTTGGATGTTGTTCGCGCTCTAAAATTCTATTTAGATGCTACAAAGGATTTTAGACAAACATCTTCCTTGTTTGTTGTTTATTCCGGTAAAAGGAGAGGTCAAAAAGCAACTTCTACCTCTCTCTCTTTTTGGATTAAAAGCATCATCAGATTGGCTTACGAGACTGCCGGACGGCAGCCTCCCGAAAGAATCACAGCTCATTCCACTAGGGCTGTGGCTTCCACATGGGCCTTCAAGAACGAGGCTTCTGTTGATCAGATATGTAGGGCAGCGACTTGGTCTTCACTGCACACTTTTACCAAATTTTACAAGTTTGATACTTTTGCTTCTTCTGAGGCTATTTTTGGGAGAAAGGTTTTGCAAACCGTGGTGCCTTCCATTTAGGTGACCTGATTTGCTCCCTCCCTTCATCCGTGTCCTAAAGCTTTGGTATTGGTTCCCACAAGTAAGGATGACGCCGTGGACCGGACACACCTATGTTGGAGAAAACAGAATTTATGTTTACCTGATAAATTACTTTCTCCAACGGTGTGTCCGGTCCACGGCCCGCCCTGGTTTTTTTAATCAGGTCTGATAATTTATTTTCTTTAACTACAGTCACCACGGTACCATATGGTTTCTCCTATGCAAATATTCCTCCTTAACGTCGGTCGAATGACTGGGGTAGGCGGAGCCTAGGAGGGATCATGTGACCAGCTTTGCTGGGCTCTTTGCCATTTCCTGTTGGGGAAGAGAATATCCCACAAGTAAGGATGACGCCGTGGACCGGACACACCGTTGGAGAAAGTAATTTATCAGGTAAACATAAATTCTGTTTTTTTAAAAAAAAACTATTAAAAACAGGGGCACTTTCATTCATGAAAATTTACATTTCACCCGTTTTCTTAAAATATACTTACCTTTTCTTCTTGAAGCCGCTTCAGTGCTTCACCAGCCCGTCACAAGCCTCTTTATATGTCAGCAATGACAATTCTGGCATCCTCCAATCACAGCTTTAGAGTCGGTAATTGAGTTAAAAAGAGTTAATAAATATGGGGATAGGATATAAGCGTATTTTTTGTAGTAATAATTAGTAAAACCATCCGGGCCCGGAGCCTTACTCAAGTGTAAATTCTTTATTACAGTCTCTGTCTCTTCCCTTATGAAATGGCTATTGAGTGTTGCCCTTTGTTCTGATGAAATCTTCGGAATGTCAATGATATGTAGAAAGGATTCAATTAAATTGCTTTTAATAACGTTTTTCGGGTTCTTGTTTGCATGAATATTTCTCCAAGTTATATAGAGATTCATAGTAAACACGGAATACTTCAGTTGTATATTTTTGTCGAGTAAGCTATAGAATTATCTTGTTTTCTGACATAATATATGATCGACTAATCTACCGCTTACGTTTACGTGCAAAAATTCTACTACTTTTGTGTCTGTAGTATTTCTGACGTAGTCTTAAAGCCAAGTGTTTGCAATCTTTATCCAAGAAACTGTTCAAAGTATCTCTCTGATCCTTCAGCTTTCTTTTAAGTAGGGCTAATTGGAGAGCCATCTGCTTCTGTTTTAAATGATGTGCCTTAATACTGATAATTTCTCCCCTTTGTGTGCTTCCCAAATTAATCTGAAACTGTGCCCACGTTAATTGAAAAATATTCCTCCAATACCTGCCCAATTTTTTCTGCATATAAAAGGTGATCTAAAAGATAATTATCTAACTTCCAAGGGTAGGTAGTAATTGGGGCTGATGGCCACTCAATAAGACAGTGAACCATAGAATGGTCTGCCCAACCCACTGGTGATATCCCCGTTTGGAAAGCCAATGAGAGACAGGTGACGTCTAAAAAAAAAAAAATAGTCAATTCGGGAGAATCGGGAGTGAGGAAATGAAAAAAATGTATATTGACGGTCGTTAGGGTGGAGTATTCTTCAAACATCATGAATTACTAAATCTTTTATTGATTGCTTAACTCTACATATCACTCTATGTGGAGTAGAGGACATCCCAGTGGAATTATCTAATATTGGATTTAAAGAGACATTAAAGTCTCCCCCCCCCCCCCCCATGAGAAACAGGCCCTTTTTTACCTCTAAAACAGAATTTACAAATCATATAAAAAAAAAAAAAACTATCATCTTTGCAGTTCGGGGCATAGACACATGCCAAAGTCACCATTTGATTATAAAGTTTACCCACAATGATCAAAAATCTACCTTAGTGGTCTTTTACTGAATTAATTAATGTAAATGGTATACCACATTTAATCAATATACCTAAGCCATTAGTTTTTGTTTTTTTGTTGAAAATTATTTTAATTGAGGTAGCAATGTCAAACATACAGAAAAATAGGAGACATTATGATGGCAACATGCCTAGATACATACATCAGTTTTCATATATCTAATACACAGGCATGTCCTAGGTGTTGTAATCAGCACTGAATCCTAAAGAATATGAGCAATTAGCCATATGTGGCAACCTCTTTTATATGTTAAAATTTTAACACTAGGGAATAACTTTCCAACAAATATAACATGTGAGACCTATACTTTGTGCAGGAAGTCCAAAGAGAAATAAATAGGTCTCTACGTATCTGCAGAATTTACATCAAATTATAGTGTTTGAGACCCATTTGACTTGGAACCGTTCAGTACTTTTATCGGCTGGCCTCTTAGCACAATCCTGGTTCTCTACTGTCCAGTGCAGTCATATCTCCCCCTGGGCGTCTAGCTTTTTACTGCTAGCCCTCTTCATATGTCTACTGAGGGGTCTCCTTTATTTTATTTTTGTTTGTTTATTTTTCACTACGCATTTACCCTGGACTCTGCATAATGACTTTGATATAGATATGCTATCTTAGATCCTCATAGTTTTGAATAATATTTCAGTCGTTCTTGTCCCTGTGTTATAAACAATTGCTTAAAGTAGGCATGGTTGCTGTTCTGGTTGTAACAGAATTGGGGGGTTTTATGGTCCCCTTAAGCTTCTCACACACATGATAATAAGGAGCCAATGGTTACTACTGAGAACCCTCATTTATTGTACAGAGAGATGTAGGCTTATATGCCTGACTTACGCACATGCAACTCTTGCTATGATGTGGCACACTGGCTTTGGGACCTACTATTATTACTACAGTGTAATCCAACTATGATAATATAGATATAGTGGGTAGTGCTACCTTTGGTGGTTTATCAGCTCCCTAGGTTAAAATTCCCCCTTGACACACTTTGTTTATTTTTTTGTATATGTACATGTCTCTTGACTTATACACTCCATGTTCCTATAAGTTTCAATAAGTTATGAGACTTATCTCCCATGTGTATATGACGCTATTGGGTCGATGCATAAGATGATAATCCCTCTCTCTCAGCTATTTTCTCTTTTACACAAAATATTGTATTTCACAGGTGAGCTAGATGCTTAAAAATCATGCATCTATAGATAACTAATTCTATGTTAAGGTGTTCAGATTGCAACCAGCTTATTGCTTGATTTAATTACATTCTACTTTTCTCCAACATAGGTGTGTCCGGTCCACGGCGTCATCCTTACTTGTGGGATATTCTCCTCCCCAACAGGAAATGGCAAAGAGCCCAGCAAAGCTGGTCACATGATCCCTCCTAGGCTCCGCCTACCCCAGTCATTCTCTTTGCCGTTGTACAGGCAACATCTCCACGGAGATGGCTTAGAGTTTTTTAGTGTTTAACTGTAGTTTTTCATTATTCAATCAAGAGTTTGTTATTTTCAAATAGTGCTGGTACGTACTATTTACTCAGAAACAGAAAAGAGATGAAGAATTCTGTTTGTATGAGGAAAATGATTTTAGCAACCGTAACTAAAATCCATGGCTGTTCCACACAGGACTGTTGAGAGCAATTAACTTCAGTTGGGGGAACAGTTTGCAGTCTCTTGCTGCTTGAGGTATGACACATTCTAACAAGACGATGTAATGCTGGAAGCTGTCATTTTCCCTATGGGATCCGGTAAGCCATGTTTATTACGATTGTAAATAAGGGCTTCACAAGGGCTTATTTAAACTGTAGACTTTTTCTGGGCTAAATCGATTGATTATTAACACATATTTAGCCCTGAGGAATCATTTTATCTGGGTATTTTGATATAATAATATCGGCAGGCACTGTTTTAGACACCTTATTCTTTAGGGGCTTTCCCCAAGCATAGGCAGAGTCTCATTTTCGCGCCGGTGTTGCGCACTTGTTTTTGAGAGGCATGGCATGCAGTCGCATGTGAGAGGAGCTCTGATACTTATAAAAGACTTCTGAAGGCGTCATTTGGTATCGTATTCCCCTTTGGGTTTGGTTGGGTCTCAGCAAAGCAGATACCAGGGACTGTAAAGGGGTTTAAAGCTTAAAACGGCTCCGGTTCCGTTATTTTAAGGGTTAAAGCTTCCAAAATTGGTGTGCAATATTTTCAGCCCTTCCTCAGGATCGGCCTTTCAAGGCAAAAAATAGACCTAATTTTCGTCCCTTTCGTAAAAACGGACCAGCCCAAGGTGCTACGTCCTCTAAGCAAGAGGGTAATACTTCTCAGGCCAAGCCAGCTTGGAGACCAATGCAAGGCTGGAACAAGGGAAAGCAGGCCAAGAAACCTGCCACTGCTACCAAGACAGCATGAAATATTGGCCCCCGATCCGGGACCGGATCTGGTGGGGGGCAGACTCTCTCTCTTCGCTCAGGCTTGGGCAAGAGATGTTCTGGATCCTTGGGCGCTAGAAATAGTCTCCCAGGGTTATCTTCTGGAATTCAAGGGACTTCCCCCAAGGGGGAGGTTCCACAGGTCTCAGTTGTCTTCAGACCACATAAAAAGACAGGCGTTCTTACATTGTGTAGAAGACCTGTTAAAAATGGGAGTGATTCATCCTGTTCCATTAAGAGAACAAGGGATGGGGTTCTACTCCAATCTGTTCATAGTTCCCAAAAAAGAGGGAACGTTCAGACCAATCCTAGATCTCAAGATCTTAAACAAATTTCTCAAGGTCCCATCGTTCAAGATGGAAACCATTCGAACTATCCTTCCTTCCATCCAGGAAGGTCAATTCATGACCACGGTGGATTTAAAGGATGCGTATCTACATATTCCTATCCACAAGGAACATCATCGGTTCCTAAGGTTTGCATTCCTGGACAAACATTACCAGTTCGTGGCGCTTCCTTTCGGATTAGCCACTGCTCCAAGGATTTTCACAAAGGTACTAGGGTCCCTTCTAGCGGTGCTAAGACCAAGGGGCATTGCAGTAGTACCTTACCTGGACGACATTCTGATTCAAGCGTCGTCCCTTCCTCAAGCAAAGGCTCACACGGACATTGTACTGGCCTTTCTCAGATCTCACGGCTGGAAAGTGAACGTGGAAAAGAGTTCTCTATCCCCGTCAACAAGGGTTCCCTTCTTGGGAACAATTATAGACTCCTTAGAAATGAGGATCTTTCTAACAGAGGCCAGAAAAACAAAGCTTCTGGACTCTTGTCGGATACTTCATTCCGTTCCTCTTCCTTCCATAGCTCAGTGCATGGAAGTGATCGGTTTGATGGTGGCGGCGATGGACATAGTTCCTTTTGCGCGCATTCATCTAAGACCATTACAACTGTGCATGCTCAGTCAGTGGAATGGGGACTATACAGACTTGTCTCCGAAGATACAAGTAAATCAGAGGACCAGAGACTCACTCCGTTGGTGGCTGTCCCTGGACAATCTGTCTCAAGGGATGATGTTCCACAGACCAGAGTGGGTCATTGTCACGACCGACGCCAGTCTGATAGGCTGGGGCGCGGTCTGGGGATCCCTGAAAGCTCAGGGTCTTTGGTCTCGGGAAGAATCTCTTCTACCGATAAATATTCTGGAACTGAGAGCGATATTCAATGCTCTCCAGGCCTGGCCCCAGCTTGCGAGGACCAGGTTCATACGGTTTCAATCAGACAACATGACGACTGTTGCATACATCAACCATCAGGGGGGAACAAGAAGTTCCCTAGCGATGGAAGAAGTAACCAAAATTATTCTTTGGGCGGAGTCTCACTCCTGCCACCTGTCTGCTATCCACATCCCAGGAGTGGAAAATTGGGAAGCGGATTTTCTGAGTCGGCAGACATTGCATCCGGGGGAGTGGGAACTCCATCCGGAAATCTTTGCCCAAGTCACTCACCTGTGGGGCATTCCAGACATGGATCTGATGGCCTCTCGTCAGAACTTCAAAGTTCCTTGCTACGGGGCCAGATCCAGGGATCCCAAGGCGGCTCTAGTGGATGCACTAGTAGCACCTTGGACCTTCAAACTAGCTTATGTGTTCCCGCCATTTCCTCTCATCCCCAGGCTGATAGCCAGGATCAAGCAGGAGAGGGCGTCGGTGATCTTGATAGCTCCTGCGTGGCCACGCAGGACTTGGTATGCAGATCTGGTGAATATGTCATCGGCTCCACCTTGGAAGCTACCTTTGAGACGAGACCTTCTTGTTCAGGGTCCGTTCGAACATCCGAATCTGGTTTCACTCCAGCTGACTGCTTGGAGATTGAACGCTTGATTTTATCGAAGCGAGGATTCTCAGATTCTGTTATCGATACTCTTGTTCAGGCCAGAAAGCCTGTGACTAGAAAGATTTACCACAAAATTTGGAAAAAATATATCTGTTGGTGTGAATCTAAAGGATTCCCTTGGGACAAGGTTAAGATTCCTAGGATTCTATCCTTCCTTCAAGAAGGATTGGACAAAGGATTATCTGCTAGTTCCCTGAAGGGACAGATTTCTGCCTTGTCGGTATTACTTCACAAAAAGCTGGCAGCTGTGCCAGATGTTCAAGCCTTTGTTCAGGCTCTGGTTAGAATCAAGCCTGTTTACAAACCTTTGACTCCTCCTTGGAGTCTCAATTTAGTTCTTTCAGTTCTTCAGGGGGTTCCGTTTGAACCCTTACATTCCGTTGATATTAAGTTATTATCTTGGAAAGTTTTGTTTTTAGTTGCGATTTCTTCTGCTAGAAGAGTCTCAGAATTATCTGCTCTGCAGTGTTCTCCTCCTTATCTGGTGTTCCATGCAGATAAGGTGGTTTTACGTACTAAACCTGGTTTTCTTCCAAAAGTTGTTTCTAACAAAAACATTAACCAGGAGATTATCGTACCTTCTCTGTGTCCAAAACCAGTTTCAAAGAAGGAACGTTTGTTGCACAATTTGGATGTTGTTCGCGCTCTAAAATTCTATTTAGATGCTACAAAGGATTTTAGACAAACATCTTCCTTGTTTGTTGTTTATTCAGGTAAAAGGAGAGGTCAAAAAGCAACTTCTACCTCTCTCTCTCTTTGGATTAAAAGCATCATCAGATTGGCTTACGAGACTGCCGGACGGCAGCCTCCCGAAAGAATCACAGCTCATTCCACTAGGGCTGTGGCTTCCACATGGGCCTTCAAGAACGAGGCTTCTGTTGATCAGATATGTAGGGCAGCGACTTGGTCTTCACTGCACACTTTTACCAAATTTTACAAGTTTGATACTTTTGCTTCTTCTGAGGCTATTTTTGGGAGAAAGGTTTTGCAAGCCGTGGTGCCTTCCATTTAGGTGACCTGATTTGCTCCCTCCCTTCATCCGTGTCCTAAAGCTTTGGTATTGGTTCCCACAAGTAAGGATGACGCCGTGGACCGGACACACCTATGTTGGAGAAAACAGAATTTATGTTTACCTGATAAATTTCTTTCTCCAACGGTGTGTCCGGTCCACGGCCCGCCCTGGTTTTTTTAATCAGGTCTGATATTTTATTTTCTTTAACTACAGTCACCACGGTACCATATGGTTTCTCCTATGCAAATATTCCTCCTTAACGTCGGTCGAATGACTGGGGTAGGCGGAGCCTAGGAGGGATCATGTGACCAGCTTTGCTGGGCTCTTTGCCATTTCCTGTTGGGGAGGAGAATATCCCACAAGTAAGGATGACGCCGTGGACCGGACACACCGTTGGAGAAAGAAATTTATCAGGTAAACATAAATTCTGTTTTTGTTTTGCTTATACCTATGTAATATGTTCACCCAGAGTGCGCACGATGCCACCTACTAGGACTTTACTTAGACATGGATACCTGCTGTTAAAGAACACTATGTCAACATGGAAGTACAGCTACATGTAGTTAATAGCAACGGATCTAGTTTGATGGACCTAAACTTGTACAATCATATTATTACTCTATCATCTTGGTTGTGTGTATATATGATTTCTAGGTATACTATATAGCAAAGGTATTTAGGGAATATACAATTTCTACTTGCTTTAATTTTCTAGTTTATATAGCAATTTTAGGTCTGAGCAGGACAAGTTCCATATCCGTCCCTCCTCTGTATATACCATGAAGTTGCCAAGATGTTAATCTAAGATTAGGTTCACTTAAGCCACTTACAGATGGATCCTTATATCAGCACATGCTATTTATCAACTCTATCTAGAGTTCCTACATAGCATCGCAGGTAACCCTCATAATTACCTAGTAGATATATGTACCTATCCCACGATAGTGTATTCGTTGTGCGGCCTTGGGTAAATACTATCCACTCTATATATTAAGCCTTAAAAGCCCAAATATGCTGCACTTTAGGAGAAACTATTGCCTCTACCTTAGTAGCTACTTACTATTGGATTGAATGATCACTTACAATGTTCCCGCATCTACCTTCACTAGCTACAAGACCCAGAGGGTTAGTATTAGGGTTGCACCAAAACCGATACTGGTATCGGTGCCGATACCAAGTATTTACACGAGTACTTGTACTCATGCAAATGCACCGATACTTAAACCATTTTAAGCTGAAGCGAAGACTTAAAGGACCAGTCAACACAGTAAATGTGCACAATCAACAAATGCAAGATAACAAGGGAATGCAATAGCACTTAGTCTGAACTTCCAATGAGTAGTAGATTTTTTTTTTTCTGACAATTTTAAAAGTTATGCCTTTTTCCACTCCCCCTGTACCATGTGACAGCCATCAGCCATTCACAAACGCATACACACGTATTCTTGCACATGCTCAGTAGGAGCTGGTGACTCAAGTTTAAATATAAAAAGACTGTTCACATTTTGTTAATGGAAGTAAATTGGAAAGTTGTTTAAAATGGCATGCTCTATAAGAATAATGAGTTTAATTTTGATTGAGTGTCCCTTTAACTAAAAATTGTTCACTTCTGTTCTGCCAATACAAATGGCTGTTATTTGTATTATTGTACGTTTGAGAGCAGTGCTCCAAAAGCTGCTACTATACAGCTGGAAACCAATCTCGGAGAGGTCATTGTACCTCATTCAGACAAATGCCTGAAGTACTGGACAGTTAATAAACTGAGATTTCCAGCTCTGGCTAAAATGGCCCAAATATATCTTTCTGCCCCATGCAGTTGTGTGAAAGACTGTTCAGCTTAGAGTCAAACATCCTTACTGATAAAAGAAACTGACTTATAGCTGAACATGCAGAGATGCTTCTGTTCTTTAATAAGAACTTGCCACTAACTTTTGAAAAAATATTCTAATTGCTAGATAGCCTGTTATACTGCTAGTTCTCATATTGCACAATTATGCTCAAAACCTACTGTACTCTGAGGATCATCCTTAGCCAGGGCTGGACTGGGAATAAAAAGCAGCCCATGAAAAATATGAAGGCCAGCCCTATTTTCTGTTGAGTCAGAAGAATGCAAATGCCCTATTTCTCTTGTTAAGTGTATCCAGTCCACGGATCATCCATTACTTATGGGATATTCTCCTTCCCAACAGGAAGTTGCAAGAGGATCACCCACAGCAGAGCTGCTATATAGCTCCTCCCCTAACTGTCATATCCAGTCATTCTCTTGCAAGCCTCAACCAAGATGGAGGTCGTAAGAGGAGTGTGGTGTTTTATACTTTGTTTATTCTTCAATCAAAAGTTTGTTATTTTTAAATGGTGCCGGAGTGTACTGTTTCTCTCAGGCAGTATTTAGAAGAGGAATCTGCCTGCGTTTTCTATGATCTTAGCAGAAGTAACTAAGATCCATGGCTGTTCTCACATATTCTGAGGAGTGAGGTAACTTCAGAGAGGGAATGGCATGCAGGTTTTCCTGCAAAAAGGTATGTGCAGTTAATATTTTTCTAGGGATGGAATTTGCTAGAAAATGCTGCTGATACCGAACTAATGTAAGTAAAGCCTTAAATGCAGTGATAGCTACTGGTATCAGGCTTATTAATAGAGATGCATACTCTTATAAAAATGTAATATAAAACGTTTGCTGGCATGTTTAATCATTTGTATATGTATTTGGTGATAAAACTTATTGGGGCCTAGTTTTTTTCCACATGGCTGGCTTGAATTTTGCCTAGTAACAGTTTACTTAGGCTTTCCACTGTTGTAATATGAGTGGGAGGGGCCTTTTTTAGTGCTTTTCTGTGCAGCTAAAAACACTGACAGAGACATTCAGTTTCCCTCTGCATGATCCAAGACATCTCTGGAGGGCTCAAAAGGCTTCAAAGTCGTTTTTGAGGGAGGTAAAAAGCCACAGTAGAGCTGTGGCAGTTGTTGTGACTGTTTGAAAAAAAAAAAAAAAAAGTTTTTTTCTTTTATTCCATTTTGGGTATTAAGGGGTTAATCATCCATTTGCAAGTGGGTGCAATGCTCTGCTAACTTGTTACATACACTGTAAAAATTTCGTTAGTGTAACTGCCTTTTCTCCAACATAGGTGTGTCCGGTCCACGGCGTCATCCTTACTTGTGGGATATTCTCTTCCCCAACAGGAAATGGCAAAGAGCCCAGCAAAGCTGGTCACATGATCCCTCCTAGGCTCCGCCTTCCCCAGTCATTCTCTTTGCCGTTGTACAGGCAACATCTCCACGGAGATGGCTTAGAGTTTTTTGGTGTTTAAATGTAGTTTTTATTCTTCAATCAAGAGTTTGTTATTTTAAAATAGTGCTGGTATGTACTATTTACTCTGAAACAGGAAAGAGATGAAGATTTCTTCTGTTAAGTGTGATCAGTCCACGGGTCATCATTACTTGTGGGATATTAACTGCTCCCCTACAGGAAGTGCAAGAGGATTCACCCAGCAGAGTTGCTATATAGCTCCTCCCCTCTACGTCACCCCCAGTCATTCTCTTGCACCCAACGACTAGATAGGATGTGTGAGAGGACTATGGTGATATATTTAGTTTTTATATCTTCAATCAAAAGTTTGTTGTTTTATAATAGCACCGGAGTGTGTTATTCCTTCTCTGGTAGAATTTGAAGAAGAATCTACCTGAGTTTTTTTCTATGATTTTAGCCGGAGTAGTTAAGATCATATTGCTGTTTCTCGGCCATCTGAGGAGAGGTAAACTTCAGATCAGGGGACAGCAGGCAGATTAATCTGCAAAGAGGTATGTAGCAGTTTATTATTTTCTGACATGGAATTGATGAGAAAATCCTGCCATACCGTTATAATGTAAACCCAGCCTTGAATGCAGTAGATGTAGCTGATAGGCTGTCATGTATGTATATTTTATACTTCTCTGGTTTTTAGACTGTATACATAGACTTAACCTAATTTGCAGGGACTTGCAATAGGTTTTAAATGACAATTAATTATTGAGGTAAAACGTTTTTTTGCTGGCATGTAAAAACGTTTTTTTCTCTGAGGTACTGGGTGAAAAAATGTTTTGGGCACTATTTTTCCACTTGGCAATAGTTTTGATTTAAATTAGAGCAGTTCACTGATCCCTCTCACTGTTATGTGTGTGGGGGAGGGGCCATTTTGGTGCTATCACTATGCATCAGAAAAACTCAGTCAGAGATTCATTTTCTTCCTGCATGATCCGGTTCATCTCTACAGAGTTCAGGGATCTCCAAAGCCTTTTTTGAGGGAAGTAATCATACAGTAGAGCTGTGCTGATTGTATTGACTGTGATAAAAAAAAACAAAAAAAAAAAAACGTTTATTTGTGTATTTTTTTTCCTGCTGCCTGGGTTAGTTATCATTTGCTGAGGGGAACAATCCTTTGCTAAAACTGTATATTCTGACAAAGATTGATGCTATAACTTAATTATTTTAACTGTTATAATATTTTTCTGTGCTTCTTAAAGGCACAGTTCGTTTTCATATTATTTGTAAATTACTTTGTAAAGTATTTCCAAGTTGCTGTTTATTTGCTAGTGTGTTAAACATGTCTGATTCAGAGGAATATCTCTGTGCTATATGTGTTAATGCCAAAGTGGAGCCCAATAGAAATTTATGTACTAAATGTATTGATGCTATTTTAAAAAACAGTCAATCTGTACAAATTGAACATATTTCACCAAACAACGAGGGGAGAGTTATGCCGACTAACTCGCCTCACGTGTCAGTACCTGCATCTCCCGCTCAGGAGGTGCGTGATATTGTAGCGCCGAGTACATCTGGGCGGCCATTACAAATCACATTACAAGATATGGCTACTGTTATGACTGAAGTTTTGGCTAAACTACCAGAACTAAGAGGTAAACGTGATCACTCTGGGGTGAGAACAGAGTGCGCTGATAATGCAAGGGCCATGTCTGATACTGCGTCACAGTTTGCAGAACGTGAAGACGGAGAGCTTCATTCTGTGGGTGACGGTTCTGATCCAAATAAACTGGACTCAGACATTTCAAATTTTAAATTTAAGCTTGAGAACCTCCGTGTGTTACTAGGGGAGGTATTAGCGGCTCTGAATGATTGTAACACAGTTGCAATCCCAGAAAAAATGTGTAGGTTGGATAAATATTTTGCGGTACCGACGAGTACTGACGTTTTTCCTATACCTAAGAGACTTACTGACATTGTTACTAAGGAGTGGGATAGACCCGGTGTGCCTTTCTCACCCCCTCCTATATTTAGAAAAATGTTTCCAATAGACGCCGCCACACGGGATTTATGGCAAATGGTCCCTAAGGTGGAGGGAGCAGTTTCTACTTTAGCTAAGCGTACCACTATCCCAGTGGAGGATAGCTGTGCTTTTTCAGATCCAATGGATAAAAAATTAGAGGGTTACCTTAAGAAAATGTTTGTTCAACAAGGATTTATATTGCAACCTCTTGCATGTATTGCGCCTGTCACGGCTGCAGCAGCATTTTGGTTTGAGTCTCTGGAAGAGACACTTCAATCATCCACACTAGATGACATCACACACAAACTTAAATTCCTTAAGTTAGCTAATTCATTTATTTCAGATGCCGTAGTACATTTAACTAAACTTGCGGCTAAAAATTCAGGATTCGCCATTCAGGCACGCAGAGCTCTGTGGCTGAAATCCTGGTCAGCTGATGTTACGTCTAAATCTAAATTGCTTAATATTCCTTTCAAAGGGCAGACCTTATTCGGGCCCGGCTTGAAAGAGATTATTGCTGGCATTACAGGAGGTAAAGGTCATGCCCTGCCTCAGGACAAGGCCAAAGCCAAGGCTAGACAGTCAAATTTTCGTTCCTTTCGTAATTTCAAAGCAGGAGCAGCATCAACTTCCTCTGCACCAAAACAGGAAGGAGCTGTTGCTCGCTACAGACAAGGCTGGAAACCTAACCAGTCCTGGAACAGGGGCAAACAGGCCAGAAAACCTGCTGCTGCCCCTAAGACAGCATGAATTGAGGGCCCCCGATCCGGGACCGGATCTAGTGGGGGGCAGACTTTCCCTCTTCGCCCAGGCTTGGGCAAGAGATGTTCAGGATCCCTGGGCGTTAGAGATCATATCTCAGGGATACCTTCTGGACTTCAAATCCTCTCCCCCAAGAGGGAGATTTCATCTGTCAAGGTTGTCAACAAACCTAACAAAGAAGGAAGCGTTTCTACGCTGCGTACAAGATCTTTTATTAATGGGAGTGATCCATCCAGTTCCGCGGTTGGAACAAGGACAAGGGTTTTACTCAAATCTGTTCCCAAAAAAGAGGGAACCTTCAGGCCAATCTTGGATTTAAAGATCCTAAACAAATTCCTAAGAGTTCCATCGTTCAAGATGGAAACTATTCGAACAATTTTGCCCATGATCCAAGAGGGTCAGTACATGACCACAGTGGATTTAAAGGATGCTTACCTTCACATACCGATTCATAGAAGTCATTACCGGTATCTAAGGTTTGCCTTTTTAGACAGGCATTACCAGTTTGTAGCTCTTCCATTCGGACTGGCTACGGCTCCAAGAATCTTCACAAAGGTTCTGGGCACTCTTCTGGCGGTACTAAGACCGCGAGGAATTTCAGTAGCTCCGTACTTAGACGACATACTGATACAAGCTTCAAGCTTTCAAACTGCCAAATCTCATACAGAGATAGTACTGGCATTTCTAAGGTCGCATGGATGGAAAGTGAACGAAGAGAAAAGTTCTCTCTTTCTCCAACATAGGTGTGTCCGGTCCACGGCGTCATCCTTACTTGTGGGATATTCTCTTCCCCAACAGGAAATGGCAAAGAGCCCAGCAAAGCTGGTCACATGATCCCTCCTAGGCTCCGCCTACCCCAGTCATTCTCTTTGCCGTTGTACAGGCAACATCTCCACGGAGATGGCTTAGAGTTTTTTAGTGTTTAACTGTAGTTTTTATTATTCAATCAAGAGTTTGTTATTTTAAAATAGTGCTGGTATGTACTATTTACTCTGAAACAGAAAAGAGATGAAGATTTCTGTTTGTAAGAGGAAAATGATTTTAGCAACCGTTACTAAAATCCATGGCTGTTCCACACAGGACTGTTGAGAGGAATTAACTTCAGTTGGGGGAACAGTGAGCAGTCTTTTGCTGCTTGAGGTACT